>NC_060899.1:15126953-15136953 GCF_014805685.1 Silurus meridionalis
GAGAAAAACTAAATGAAATTCTAAGAGGACTTGGTTTTTAAACCATTAGATTCCATTAGACAGATTTGTTCTTGATTGTCTGTTTGTTCTGTCTTCCTGTCCATCTCTCCTGCAGGGATTGGCTGAAGCACCGGAGGTGGGCGGATTACAGTCGGAGACCTCGAGAACAGACAAGGAGATCGATATGGAAGGAGGGCCGGAGATGGAGCTGGAATCCTACCAGGTCACACTGGAGGAGGTCCTCACGTGGCTGCTGTCTGCCGAAGACACCTTGCAAAGCCAGGATGATGTTTCTGATGACGTGGAGGAAGTTAAGGATCAGTTCCATGCGCACGAGGTACCTGCAGCTACAATTCTCAACCCTAAGCAACCTAAAAATGTGTTTTACAAATTGTAAAGTAGATGTTTAATAAATCAGTGCTGGGGATCCTCATCCAAGACTAATCCCAGGAGAGAAGGTCCTTTTAAAGCTCTTAGTACTGTATTAATAATATCTGGCGAGTTAATTTTTCTGCTTCTTGTCAAGTTTTTCTCAACTAAACTCTAAACGCAACTCATTCCAGCAATCTGGAGAATCCGAACGAAACAGCCGGGTGTATGAACCAGAGTAGAGGTCACCTTGTCACTCTTCAGACTGTAAACAACTCCTGTCTTCTCTGGAAGGAATGTGTATCCTCCTTTTCTCCCTCCTTCTCCCAGAGTACATGGTCACAACATGCAAAGAATGTTAGGAATTCTATGAAGCAAAGCAACTCCAAACCCCCAAACCCTGAAGAGTGTGGTGGATATAGGGGATGGGAGGGGAGGGGCCAAAGGGGTAAACAAGGTAGGGGGAAGGTTTGCATTCTTAATGGTAGAAATGGAGGCCAATCAAAATAAACAGAGATGTGCCTCAGATCTTCTCAGGCGTTTTGTTCTAAGTAGATGGTTTGCACTTTTAAAGCACCAGAGCGTCCAGGAGTATGGCTTTTATCCATTGGCTAGTTAGTCCTTTGCCACTCCAGAGTGCTCCAGAGAACCAGACCCTGGTCTCTTTGGAAGGCTTCTCTTGTGCCTTCAATTCCCTTGTGTGGTCTTCATCAAGTTTGGAAGCTATTTGCTGTTTGTCGTGCTGCTTCTCATTTCAGGAGGTAGGTATGGTCAGCGGAGGAGAAGGAATGTCTTATCAGTTTAAAAAACATAATACAGTCATGGTCTTGTAATTTGAGTACTTGTGCAACCCGGCATACATGGAGCGTTTGGACTTCAGCCAAATCACTTGAATTTGACTGGAAGATCAAAACTATACAGTGCTTGATAAGACACACTCTGGTTGTTCTGGTCCAAGGCTGAGTGTGTTTACTGGGTTCTCACAGGGGTTCCATTCGAGTGGTCGAAACACAGTGGTGCACGAAGTACACAAACCATGTAGTTAAAGTAGAGATTCATTTCAGTAAAAGTCAAAGTGTCCCTTTAAACTTTCACTTGAGCAAAAAACATTTTTGCCTTTGAAAGTACTTAAGTATCCAAAGTACTGATTTATTATGACTATAATGTTATCATTTTATCACAAGACTCTTCACTTAATCTCATATGAAAGAACCTCTTCCTAAAACTTTAAGTTCAGTTCCTGTTGGTGTTGATCTTGAGGAACACCAACAGGAACTGAACTGAAATTTCTAGTCCACCTTCAAGTGAACGTACAGTACATATAGACCACACACTATTTGCTCAGAGGCTCTCTGGATGTTCTGGTCCACAGTGTGGTGCAGCAATGCTTTTCTTAGCCATTTGTACCCTTTCCTCTCTCACTTTTTCCATCTCTGTCTATCTATCTCTTTCTCTCTTACTCTTAGTTTGTGTGTTTGCGCTATCCTTCACGCTTGGCTGTCTCCCTGTGATCCGCCCCTCGCTGCGTTTTGTTCTGAGGTTGCCATGGCTCTTCTGGGGTGAAGTGACCCAGAGCGCACCTACAGGCCGTGGACAGGAGCACTTAAGCGCTCGAGCACTCCAGATAAAGCAGCTGGCTCGGTTTTCTTGGAAGGCAAACACAGCAAACCACTTTAAATTTAGCCGTGTGTGTCCAAATCTGGCAATTAACAGAGTCAGGAAGGTAGACGTGAAGCGAAGAGAATTCACAGGAAAAAGAAAAAAAACTCCTCATGAAGAATAACAATATTATTTCTGGCCATAAAAACAACTATTGATCTTATTTGAAGAATGAAATACTACACGAGCAGATTGTGTACGATTATTATGATTGTTTTAGGATTATTGATTACTTTGTAAAGCTTAAAGTTGATTTCACCTACAAATTGAGCTGAATTTTCAATAGAGACGCTATTTGAGGCCTTCTTGCTTTTAAGACTTTATTTTAGCTGTAATAACTGGTTTTAAGTTTGCCCTTAAAACATTTCTCAATAATGTCACTTAGGACTTCATTAGTTATTATTGATTCCAAGATACAAATTAAAAAGAGCAAACTGTTGTTAATAAAAAAATTATTAACAAGCTAGTTTTGTTTTTTCCTAAAGCTTAGATAGCTTTTCTAATTTCAAGAATTGTAATTATCTTCAGATAATTCGACTTATTTCTAGTCTGTATCTTCTTACATCATACATTTGTTTCTTATGTTTCAACGGTTCTTTTTTATTTTTTTATTTCTGCAAATATAAAGAGATTTATGTTACAATTGACATTTAATTTCCATTTATCCATAGCGACTTAATCTCATTTGTACAACTGAGCAGCTATGGGGTTAAGGGCCTTGCTCAGGGGCCCAGGAGTGGCAGCTTGATGGGACTGGGGTTTGAACTCTTGACCTTCAGATCCAACGTTTTAACCACTAAGTTCCACCTCATTACCACACAATGCCAGTAGGGCAAGAGGCCATTTTTCCAGGTTCAAGGTTAACAATTTTAACAGTGGTTCAATCATAGGGTTTCTGCTATTATCTGGCAACCTCGGCCTACATTTGAGCTTACCATCGGAATGATGTGCATTTAATGATACTCATTAGCGAAATATTTTCGGTTACATTTCTAATGCGAAATGTCAACAGGACATCGTAATTGTCTTTATTTTTATTTATTTTCAACAGAATGGACAGTTTTGTTAGAAGAAATCTAGCTAGCTAACAATGATAAATTGCGCATGTATCTTCCTGAACCATTTGCTGCTTTTCTACAAACGCGTTTATTGGTATGCTATGAGCAGCCATGTTGGTTTGACATCACTTGAGCTTGAGGAGACCTTTCTGATTTCTGTGAATTCCTGTTTTTAATTTATTTATTTATTTATTTATTTTTGGTCGTCACGGCTCCAAAAAAATTCTAGCTACAAGTGATTTCATTTTATAAAAATTCTTACTACCTCTCGCATCTCTGTTATTTTTGTCCGTTCAGCATTTTTTTCTGCGTCTGAGCTTTTCCTGGACGTTTGAAACACGAGTGTCTCATCAGGATTCAGGAGCAGAACGTGGTGCCTCGCTATCAAAGATCTAAAATCAGCATTGTGTTCGTACACAGCGTTCTGAGATAGCGATCACGGAGAGGCTTTTTTTTTTTTGGTCTGGTGCTGATGTTATCTTTAAGCTCAGGCTTTTAGTGCATCTTGTATAGAGAGACTCGGGTGGAAGTTTTCACACCAGGCTAGGAAGGAGCTTATGAACCAGAAGTCCACTTTGTTTCTGTTTAATATCAGACCCCTCCACAGATCTGAATGGAAAAAGTGTCTGAACGGGGAGAAAATGATATTATCATGTACAGATTTGAGCAAATCTATGCTAGTTTTATGGAGAAACGTGTAGGACATAAATTACATCTGTAGTCAACGTGGCGCTGGTTTAATGACTACCATGTGTGACACTTTAACGGCTCTCGGAATTATATGTCAGAACGTTGAATATTACCGTAGTCTCAATGAAATATTACAGTCGAATGGATACCGTGATAAAACCGTCCCTCAGATATGTTTATTTGCTAAAAATATAATAATGTCGATTTAGAAAAATAAATGTGAAAATTAGTGTGAAGACTTGCTGTGGTGAAAAATCTACTGTCTGACACTGGAGACTCTTTCCATCGACATGTTAAACATCTCTTTATGGAAAGCTTTACAGTTTCAACAAACCGTTAGTCTTGTGCTACGTGCAAAGTGAAGGAATGTTCTCCTGTGAATAAAGTTGTTACAATAGAAAGTATTAGAACAACAAAAAAAGAGCCAGCCCTCACTTCTGACCAATCAGAATTGGGGACAGATTAGTGCTTGGGTATGAAGTTGCCATTTGTATCGTTTTTAACATATTTTCATCAGTAATGAACATTTGATTCATATTTAGGGAGTGAAATTTAAGGTTTCAAATGATGTACTGCAACACTACAGAGATCAAGGTGTGTCCTGAGAGTCACATAGAGTAGAGATTAACATGGCAGAGGTAGAGCTGCATCTTTCTGGAGACATAACTGGAAAAGGACACTTTTTCTGCACTACAAAAGCCTGTTTGTAAAAGAGGCAAATTGATTATTTGTTGTCTGAACTAAAGAAATAAAAGCAAACTATCGGTACCATTCAGTGAATTGCAGATTATGTCGAATCGAATTGAAATCGGATCAATTCATCGTAATAGAGGTGAATCGTATCGCATCAGTAGCTGCTTCATATGTATCTGTAATGTATAGGATCGTGGATGTGGATGTATTCTTCGCTCCGATTAATGAAATCTTTTTTTTTTCTTTTCCCACCAGGCGTTCATGATGGAGCTGACGGCTCACCAGAGCAGCGTGGGTAACGTGCTGCAGGTGGGAAACCAGCTGATTTCTCAGGGCAACCTAAGCGAGGAGGAGGAGGACGAGATCCGTGAGCAGATGACACTCCTCAACTCACGCTGGGAGGCCCTTCGTTTGCACAGCATGGACCGCCAGGCCAAGTACACACACACACACACACACACACACACACACACACACACACACACTATTTATTTATTTATTTATTTATATTCTGGAAGTGGGTGTGGTCCAAACCGAAACTTTTTTGTAGACCAATTTTTGTATTTGCAGACAAACAAACATCTACACATTGCCTCCTATCTGCATTTGTATTTGTTTAGAGAAGTTCAATCCTCAGTTTTTTCTCAGAAACCGTCAAATTCTGAAAAATGTTTCCGCACTTGTAGCATGTTCAGAAATCGACACTTACTTTCCCCATGAAACTTGTGAGGGCTTCAGTTTCGCAGTAAAGCAGATGCATGAAGAGTCTGGAGACTGGATTCCTAAATTACATACTACAAACTAAATAGGAGCAAATACTCTCAAGAGACCAATACTTTAATCCTTAATGACAGAAGTGAAAGTTCGTATTCTATTGGAGGATCAGTGATCCAGTTCCTTTCAGCTTTGTCACATTTAGTTGGCCTAACTAAAAGATTTGAGTTTTATACTCTATTGATTGTCGTTTCAGACTCCATGAAGTCCTCATGGACCTCCAGCATCAGCAGCTCCAGCAGCTCTCCGATTGGCTGAAGGAGACAGAGGGGCGTATCCGGAAAATGGAGACCGAGCCGATGGCGGGAGACATGCAGGGGTACCTGGATCAGATCGAGCAGCACAGAGTAAGAACTGAGGAATCGTTAAGTGTAGACCTTGAGATTGGTGGATATTAAACAGCCTGATTCACATTTAGTCTCCATGTATGTGTTATAATAACTGCCACTCTTCTAAAAAGATGTTCTTCTAGATTTTGGTTGAGGAGATTAGTCTCCTAATGTGTGTGTGTGTGTGTGTGTGTATGTGTGTGTAGTTCCAAGTCAAACAATTCTCAATTTATCTCGTGATTCTTTCACCTCTCATGTGTGACCTTCTGTTTTGGTGTTCAGACTCTGCAGAGCGACCTGGAGAACGAGCAGGTTAAGGTGAACTCCTTGACGCACATGGTGGTGGTGGTGGACGAGAACAGTGGCGAGACCGCCACCGCCGCTCTGGAGGACAAGCTTCAGGTAGGGACACGTCCCCAGTTTGCATGTGCTCTAAATTGGCACACCTGTCCTTAAATTTAATCACACTCACTATATAATACACTTCCTTTAACCATCTCGTCACGTTTTTCCCAGTCACTTGTTTTTGGACATGTTTTTGGACTAACCGAGCCGTTTATATCATGTTCTAGGGGCATTAAATGTAGCCATGGTAGCAAATTATGGCTCAGTAGTTAAAGCTGATTGAATGTATTAGAGGTATTGTATACTCTTGCTTTCTCGTAATGACACGCCGTTCCGAGCATTTCGGCCGTGCCGTCTTGGCTTCCCGGCCTGTAATGACACACGCCGATCTTTGAACCTTAATGCCTGTGTTTGTCTGCCGAAGCTCACGTAGGATTACGGCCTCAAGAACTGACGGGTGAAAAAAGCGCCTGCCTTCTTAGCGGGTTTAAAGGATGTGCTCTGTCTTTGAGCCGACACGAAGCAGAAACGATCACGTGATGGAGTGTGTGGAGCCTGTGTAGTGTAACCACCAGAACATTTTACCTTTTACACAGCGTTTAGACAGTTACTAGCGCTGATGGTGCACTACTTAAGATCAATAGGTATAAAGCCTGACAAGAATCCTGCATTCTGATTGGTCAAACAGGGTCGAGTCAGAACCTTTACAATTAAACTTCATTGCCAGTCACTTGAAATTAAGCGGGTTCTTGGGTTATGACACCTTCTGTTCCGTTGAAGGTTAAGACCTTTAGATTCTAGAGCCTTAATCACTGAGCCACCATCTTCTCACCTCCTAAGTTACTTCTCCTTATCGGATATAATGTGGCAACATTTTGGTGAAGAACCACATATGGCTGGAAAAACCAGGTGAACCAGGTGCTTCACAGTTCTTTTGTCGGCTCTTTGTTAACGCTTTGACGGTTCACTGTGCAGTCTCTGGGTGAACGCTGGGCCGCCGTGTGCCGCTGGACAGAGGAGCGCTGGACCAAACTGGAGGAAATCCTACTCGTGTGGCAGCAGCTCGAGGAAGATCAGGTTCAATCATTTCACAGTTTTTTCCTAATGTTTTCCACTTTTATTGTAACTGTCGACTTACGTATCTTCACAACGTTCCCAGAACCTGTTCAGAGCATGGTTGGAGGAAAAGGAAAAGGCTCTTAGCGAAGTCCAAACCAGCGATTTCAGAGACCCGGGCGAGATAAACACTAACGTTCGCAGATTAGCGGTGAGTACTGCGTTGTTCAGGAACTATAAGAGGACAAGTCTGACACGAACGTTTCCGCCGTGAACCGGTTTTGAAATCTTCCCACAGACCCTGAAGGAGGACATGGCACAGAAGCGGCGGGCGCTGGGGATGCTGTCCGAAGCGGGCCAAGACGTGGCGCAGTTGATGAAAAGTCCCACAGCGAGGCAGGGCATCGAGACGGACACAGAAGAGCTGACGCAGCGCTGGGACAACCTGGTGCAGAAACTGGAGGACTACTCCAATCAGGTACACTCTCAGCCAATCAGCTTGCTTGATCGGCTCGGAGGGTCTTTGGAAAGCGGATGTCCCAATTTAGAGCAGTTCGGGTGTTTGCAGGATTTTCATTCTTTATTCTTATTATAGCCAGAATTATTATTGTAAACTAGATTTAAAGGGGCCAATACTTTTGCATCTTCCCATGTTTGCTACTTCATGGTATATTTTGAGTAATTATACATGGTATTTACAGTATATGTGGGGAAAAAATGCATCAATAGCACATGAAAACACACACACACACACACACACACATTTAGGTGCTGTAGTTGTGAGAACGTTTCCTTGTACACTCTCATCTGTCACGTCCTTGCTTGACACGGTCTTGTACACGTTTGTCTCATCTCCAAGGTAACCGTGGCACTCGGTGCTACAGGGACGCCGCAGGTGCCAGAGAGGGTCGTCATGGAGACCACCACTGACGGCAGAGTGGAGCGGACGCAGCGCACCGTCACCGACCAGGAACTTCTGCCTCCTGCACCACCGAAGAGACGCCACCTGGATACGGACACAGAGCTCAGGAAACTGTACGGATACACACACGTGCACACACACACACACGCACACATGCGTGTTCACACTCGTGGACTCTCGCAACATCACTTATGTGGTAATTTTAATGTCTGTATGTTGTTTTCTTTCTTTTTTGCTCTTTTTCTTACTTTCTTACTTTCCACCTGTCTGTCTCCATGCCTGTCTGTCTCCATGCCTGTCTGTCTCCATGCCTGTCTGTCTGCATACCTGTCTGTCTGCCCGCCTTTCTGTCTTCCTGTCTGTCTGAATTTGCATCATAATGTAGGCTTTTTTTCTGTAATTGTATGCTGACCTGTTCTCTTAATATATATGTGTGTGTGTGTGTGTGTGTGTGTGTGTGTGTGTGTGTGTGTGTGTGTGTGTGTGTGTGTAGAGTGGACAGTGAGTTTCCGGACCTGTTATCCAGGTTGGTTAGATGGAAAACCTCGGCAGAGTCGCTGTCCTACAAAGATCTTCACGACCTCAAGAAACAACTTCAGGTAATAAATCGAAGAGATCGTTGCTGCTGATTGGCTCAGAGAAATCACGGCTGCTGATTGGCCCAGAGAGATCACGGCTGCTGATTGGCTCAGAGAGATCGCTGCTGCTGATTGGCTCAGAGAGATCGCGGTTGCTGATTGGCTCAGAGAGATCGCGCTGCTGATTGGCTCAGAGAGATCGCTGCTGATTGGCTCAGAGAGATCGCTGCTGCTGATTGGCTCAGAGAGATCGCTGCTGCTGATTGGCTCAGAGAGATCGCGGCTGCTGATTGGCTAAGAGAGATCGCGGCTGCTGATTGGCTCAGAGAGATTGCAGCTGCTGATTGGCTCAGAGAGATCACGGTTGCTGATTGGCTCCGAGAGATCAGGGCTGCTGATTGGCTCAGAGAGATCGCTGTTGCTGATTGGTTTTACGAAAGAACTGATACTTATTGTTATAGTGAACGTGCCACTGCTAATTGGCTCAGAGGATATAACGTTTGTAACGTCTATGTTTTCAGGGCCTGGAGGCGGAGCTTACAGAGAAAGAGCAGCAAGTGAAAGATGTTATGGAGAGAGGAGAGAAACTGATGGGGCAGTTAGAGAAAGGTAAAGAATTCTGGGTAGTTTCGTTATTTCATTTATCTTTCTTTCTTTCTTTCTTTCTTTCTTTTGTTCATATATATGAAATAATATAAATGAAGTGCATCTCTCTCTCTCTACCTCTCTCTCTCTGCAGACGTTTTGTCCTCATCCCCCGTTCGCTCGGCGCTCGTCTCTGTGCAGACGGAGTTGTCTTCGTGTCAGCAGCTCCTCAGGGATGTCCAGGACAGAGCTCGGGTTTCGGAGCAGGTCTCGACCTTGTCCTCTGAGCTCAAGCTTCTCGATGGAGTTTTGCTGGATGCTGAGGCCTGGCTAAACCGCACCTCAGTCTGCGCCACAGGCACAGATCTTTCCTCTCTGCACGCGCTCCGGGACGAGTGCCAGGTGAGGATGCTGGACGACCCCCGGGGGCCCGGCGCGTCTTTATTTTATTAATATTATTATTATAGGAGCAGATTGAAAAGTAGAAATGATCCGTCTTTACCTGCTGGTGTAATTAATGCTACAAAGCTGTGGGTGTGCGTGTGTGTGTGTGTGTGTGTGTGCATGCGTGCGTGTGTGTGTGTACTTATCCTGAAGTGCTGGTTCTGTTCCAGTTCCTCAGTGCCCTGTTAAAACTCTGGCATTAGCTCTAATGGGGAACACATACTTTTGGATGATCTTCAGAGACACTTTTTTCTCACAGTCATTACTGAATAATGAGTCATTTGGCATTGATCTGTCATGAGCACGATTACAGTACATTAGGCTTCATTTGTGTGTGTGTGTGTGTGTGTGTGTGTGTGTGTGTGTGTGTGTGTGTGTGTGCACTCTAGGCTCAGCTGGTAGGACTCCTGGGTCTGAGTGCACGAGTGCAGGAGCTCGGTGTCCGAGCGGCGTCTCTGAACGCAGAACCTCACGTCCTCACTGATGTCCAGAGCAGCG
>NC_060899.1:15144453-15206953 GCF_014805685.1 Silurus meridionalis
TTCCCAGAAGAGTGGAGTTCATTATAATAGGAAATAGGGACTAAATGTGGAACAGAATGTTCAGAAAAAGGAGCACATAAAAGTTTGTGGACACCTGGGCATAAAATTTGTGTTATTTTTATAAATATGCAAATTACAACATACCCCCCCCCGGATTAATCAGGCAGTTACGTGGCCCTTGTTTGCATACATTTGCATATAAGATGATTATATATGATTGGGTGTTAATTTTATAATGTAACAGCACAAGGCAAAATCTATGTCGCCACTGAGTTTTGTGTGTGTGTGTGTGTGTGTGTTGTGTGTGTGTGTTTCAGCTGAATGAAGAGAAAGCACGTATTGAGGAGGTCTTAAGGAGAGGCGAAGACCTGATCCAGTCTGCGTCGGATGACAAGCGAGATGAGATACGGCTAAAATTGCAGCTACTACACACTCGCTACAGGGTATACACACACACACACAAACACACACCACACACATTGTAAAACCCCACTCAGTGTCTGTGGTTTGCTTTCTTATTATATACTAACACTCTGGACCAATCAGAATCAAAGATCTGTATCTAATTTGCATAATAGCATACAATAGCTCCCATTATGAATGATATAAAACATCTCGTTTTCTCCCGTCGCCTTTCTCAGGAGCTACGCATCATCCGAACTCGTCCAGCGGGAGAAGTTTGTGTTGACTCCGCCCACTCTTTGTCCCCGCAACCTCGTCAGGAAGAGCAGCGCGTGTCCCTCTCGCCGTCCTCCTTCCTGCTGGACGTCAACAAGGTCCTGTTAGCCATGGCCGACAACGAGCTCCTTCTCAACTCATCAGAGCTCAGCGGCGGCCTGTTTGAGGATTTCTCCGGCCAGGAGGACACGCTGAGGGTAACGCACTTCGAAATGCGCTCCTGCGCTGGAATTTCAGGTTTTTCTTTTTGACTCGCTCGTTTGTCTCTGCGTAGAGCATCAAGGAGAGTCTGGAGCGAGTCGGCGAGCAGGTAACGGCGTTGAACGAGCGCCAGCCAGACGTGATCCAGGACGCCTCCAGACAGGAAGTGGAGCAGATTGGGGACGCGCTGACTCAGCTGAATGGCGAGTGGGACCGCGTGAACCGCATGTTTAGCCAGCGCAAAGGGTGAGGCGACGTCTGGTGACCGGTGTGAACGCACGTCTGCATTTTCTCGCTCTGCAGTCACTCCAAAAACGTCTGGAATGTGTCGTCATTTTGCGGTTTTGAGCTCATCGAAGGTCTTCCTGATCTTTCATCGTCTTCCAGTGATGTTCTTCCGCTTGTGAAACCAGCAGTTACGGCCCAGTGATCCTGGAAACTCCTTTCATACATTTAATCTCAGAAGCGTTTTTGACCTACGCATTTATAGATATTTATTATTATCTAGATAGTGTCAGTTGTTGCTATGGAAACGAGGTGCATGCCTTTTACATTTTATGATTAAGAAAAATTTATGATAATAACAACAGACAAATGAAAAAAGACCTGATGTGAGAGTTTTCAGTTCTTCTCCAGTCTGATAGTCGCGACTGCCCTTTTTCCTTTTACTTTCCGCAAGCTTTATTCACCGAAACGCGAGCCTGAGTGCTTCTGTTACATTAATATTCAACGTCCGGCACGGCCTGAAATTCGAAACGAGCACGGGGTCGACGAATATCACGCATAATGACATGCAAATGAGCCTCATTTACTCCGCCTTCGAAAATTTTGCATGTGTTAAACGCATTATGAGTAACAATTGGGGTTCTGAGACTGAGATCTCTAGCTTGTACTGCTCTTAATGGAAATGTTCAATGTGTGCGTGTTTGTGTGTGTGTAGATCGTTTGACCGTGCCGTTGAAGAATGGAGGCGGTTTCACTGCAACATGAACGACCTGTCTCAATGGTTGCATGATGCAGAACAGGCTCTGGCTGAAGAACCCAGACCCGAAGAAGAACCGGCGCATACCCGCGCTCAACAAAAGGTCAGGAAAAAGGTCGAAGCTCAAAATGTGGATTTGGAGATCCTGAAAAAGAAGGGGTTTGCAGGGTTGAATGGAATGACTATAGACAGTTGAGACACCTGAGCATAAGATTGGTATTTGCTCCATTTGAACGTCACATTTCGTCCCCTGTTATGATATCCTTCATTCTTCTTGGAAGATGTTCCACTAGACTTTATGGAGATTTGTGGAGATTCATTCAGCCAAAAGGGTGTTGATAAAGTCAGGTACTGATGTAGGTGAGGTCTATAGCAGGAGATCTGATCAGGTTTGAATCTCTTAGTTCAATTGTGTGGGAACAGTTTTGAGGAAGAACCACACATGGCTGTTAGACTTCCCGATACTTTTGTCTGTGTAGTTTATATGTGCTTTCATGTACGATTTTATAAACACCTATTCAGTGACCACTGATCAGATTGGATGCGATCCGATCACCCAGAGATCTTACAAGGCCTAAGGCCTGGGAGAGCTCATTTCAGGAGACAAAGTTGCTCTCTTTTATGGGAGGCACAAAAAAAGTTTTAATAGTTTATGAATTTTGCAGATTAATCGGCACCGATAGTTGATTACTGGAACTATCGTTTCTCTGCAAAAATCCTTTGCGATTAGTTTTTCCGGGTTGCGTCTGTGCTGGAGTGGCTGAGGCGGTCTGCCATCATTACTTAGTACGAGAGCGGCCTCTAGAGGCAAATCACTGTTGTTTGTTTTGAGTTCATAGTGCATTAAATAAAGCTACTAAATACAATGTAAATTTTATGAATTTAAAAGATTAACTGAATTTAAATTGAATCTTAATGTAAAGCTTATGAGCAAAAATCTTACACATTCTTTTATATAAGATTACCGATTTATATGTGTAAAGCTGCTTCGAGACAGTGTCTATTGTAAAAAGCGCTATACAAATACAATTGTACTGAATCAAAGCGATTTATTTTACATAAACTCAAACAGTCGATTTTAAAATGGCCATGTTTAAATGTCTTCACAAAAACCAGTGCATTAAAACAGAATTAAGGAAGATTTTTTTCCTGTGACACTAATAGACGCTATGCAGTTATATATACTTATACATAAGTAACGAAATGAACTTAATGACTCAATAAACGATTCGTTCATTTTGGTGAATGAGATTCAAAGAACCGATATTCAATCTTTTTATCACTACTGGGCACAAGTACAAAAAAGAAATAGACGTGTAGCATGTGTGCGTCCACGTGCTGCGTGTGTTCTCATGCGTGTTCCTTTCACCCAGGAGCTGGAAGACGGCCTTGCGAGTCACGAGGTCGTCCTGGTCGAACTGGTCCGATCAGGAGAGCACATCATTACACAGCTGGCTTCTCCGGATGGTCCCCTGCTCCAGGACAAGCTGGACAACCTGACGCATCGCTGCGACGTGGTACACGCCCGAGTCGCCGAGCGCCGCCGAAGGTAATGCGTGCTTGGACATACAGCAAGGGTTTTATTGATTTGTTCCTGCAAATAATTTAGTTACCATGGAGATAAAAGCTTGGTGTGTTTTATTTTATTTATTTATATATTTTACCTTCACTTAGAGATTTCAAGACAAAATTGTTGTAGCTGTTTACTGGCGTTTGAATGATTGCAATGGAAACAAGGGTGCACTAACGAGGGAATTGTGTGTGTGTGTGTGTTCAGGTTAATGGTCACCGATCCCGCCGTGTCGGAAATGCTACAGCGCAGTGCCGATTTGTCTCGTTGGTTAGAGCAGGCAGATGCCGCCGTGTCGTCGCTGCCCGCCACCAGCGCCGACCAAAACCTGCGCGACCTGAAGGTGAGACGACGTCGAAACGCCGCGGCACAGCCGTCGCTACACCGTGCTCTGATATCGCGTGACAACAATCATCCCATTTAAACCTGAACTCATTACTCAGACTCCTCCCATTTTTTCCTGAAAGCTGAAGGGTGGAACAGATGAGACAGGAGGAATCAACACACACTTTCCCGTTCAATCCTCTTCAGGCCTATATATTTTTTTTAAACGTTGACTCATCGCTTTACTACATTAAATAATTAATAAATGTTCTTTAGTTTACTATTGTCAAGTCGTTCTCAAAGTGCAAGGCACGCCCCTCTAGTGGGGAATAAAGAAATGACAGGTGGGGGCACAATGTCAGGATTGATATAATTCTTTTCTTCATTCATATTCCTTTTGATTTCCTTTATTGAAAATAAAGGTCATACACTTGAAACAACCACAAATGAACAATTAGGTCATTAATGCAAGTAAATTAATACAGTCAGGTTACCCATCACTTGGAAGAGAAAAAAAAAGAAAGGTTTGAAAAATCGAGAATGTCTTTGCCATCGGGTTGAATCGAGAAACGTGTCTCGGACGATCGCTCCGATGTGGTGCTTGGCTCGTCTTCGAGCTCATTTGCATGAAATTTAATTTGTCGCTTGTCACTGCTGAAATCTTGGCTCCATCACCCATGGCCCCATGGGGGGCGCCATTACTATTACCACGCAGAATACAGGTTAATGTTCTCGGTCTAGGTGGTACAGTATATCGCCCTGTTTTTTTACCTTCTTCTCGGATTATCGTTTACTTGCTTGTATTTACATCATCATCCATTATCTCTCTTTTTCTTTATCTCCCTCTCTTTATCTCTGTTTCTTTTCCTTTGTCTCGGTTCAGGCTCTGACTGAGGAGATGGATTTGCAGAATGAGAGTTTGACCTGGCTGAACAGACATGCAGCTCAGATCCTCACAGGCTCCAACCTGAAGACTGCCGAGAGACAAGCTCACACCTCCGAACTCCGGCAGATCAACATGACCTGGAGCAAAGTAACCATCGCTCGCACGCTCACGTCCGGAATACTATTCAGGAGTCGTTTTTGGACTTTTGATATTAAATATAAGACTGCGATATTGGATTTCCGTTCATGCCGTAGCTTAAAGGGAAATAAAGCAGGAATTGGGGTGTAAGAAAATATCAATACAGTTGAGTATTGCGATATTTTGTTTGGCGACACTGTATCGAATTTCAAAAACAGATATCGAGATAAAAAAATATTTTTATATAACATTCATGAAAGTCGTTTCGTTTTGGGTCCACACTGAGGTGTTGTTATCAGTCACTGGAAGCGTAGCTTTTTGAAAACGCTTTCCGAAGTGGATACTTTTTAAAAACGTCGCTGTCGGAAACGATGAGACGTTTTTACTCGATGCCACGACGTTTCAAAGAGACGGAAAGTAAATAAACAGAAGGCTGGAATGACGCGGGTCGAAATGTCTTACGATATGCGCTTATGCAGTACAGGGACGTGAGTGTTTTGAGACGTGTCTGGGTGGATGAGCAACTTTTGGGAAAGATTGAAAGCAAAACTGTGAGTCTGTGAGCCTCTGAGTGTTTTTAGACGAAAACGGCATTTTCAATATTATCCGAATCCTAAAATAAGAAATATCTCAACAAATCTCTATTCAGTATCGCAATGTATCGTATCGTGCCCCCTGTATCGTGATGCGTATCGTATCACCAGATTCTTGCTGAACGTTGATTTGTTTAAAGCAACTATATGACGCCTTTATACCATAATAAGGACACTAAAAACACAGTGTGCTGATTTGACTTGCCATCTGTCCGTAGGTGTCGCAGGAGTTAATAGAGAAGGTCAGGGAGGTGGAGGCCAGGCTGCAGTTCCAGGAAAGGTTGAACGTCTTGAGCGACTGGATCCATGTCACTCAGCAGCCCCTGAGCGGACGCTCCGAGCTGTCACTTTCCGAAACCCAGGTGAGCTACGATACCCGTCACAGAACCACGTCTACACCGGTTAGTATTAACTAACGTCTGGTATTCCAAGACGCCCGCTTCGTGAAGTCATACAAATCATGAACAACCCTCAAGAAACTATTATTAGGAGTCCAGGAACAAGAAGAAACCTGGAAGGAAACATTTAGTAACATCAGCCTCAGGGACAAATCTAATGAAGCAAACACACTGTAGTTCTGGTGAATTGTTTATCATTTGAGGTGATTGTGTACACATTTCTGGCCCCATAGAAGAGTAAGGATTTCTTATAAGGGTTTTTTTCTATGTTCTTTGCGTTTGAAGGTGCTGGAGTCGACTGTGAAGGAGCGGAGAAAAGAGCTGGAGGAGCTGCTCACATGTTCCAATGAACTCCACAGGAAACAGCAGCTGCTTCCTCAGGAAAAGGTGAGATATTATGGGGGATTTTAATATTAACGATAACATGATGGCATGGGATGGAATATTATGAGGTGTTCCTCAAGGTTCTCATCGAGGTCCCCCCAATATTCTGTATATACAAAGAGGAGTGTCCTGTTCCTTACTATCTTTTCTTATCTACCCTTCCCTCCTCTTTCTTTCCTCCCATGGTTTACTTTATGTATGTTTTCTACCTACAGTTTGTTTTTAAAACCTAAAGTTGCAGCTTCACCTCTGATTGGTGCAAAACCAGAATCAGAATCAATTAATAGGAAATTGTATATGACTAGAAAAAAGGGTGCCAAAAACAGGATGAGAACCATGGAAGAACATCATTAATCTTTATGTGTGTGTGTGTGTGTGTGTGTGTGTGTGTGTATACAGAGTCAAATAGAGCAGTTGGCAGCAGACTGGAAAGGTCTTGAGCTGAGACTGAAAGACAGGACACCGGTGTCTAAGTCAACATGGACACATCAGATCACGCAGCAACCCCTGTCTCCAGGTTTGTGACTAACACACACACACACACACACACACACACACACACACACACATACACACCCACCCCATTCACACATTTATGCAGACATTTAAATGGCCCATTAAAGTCCTAGTATGTGATTTTGTGTGTGTGTGTGTGTGTGTGTGTGTGTGTGTGTGTGTGTGTGTGTGTGTGTGTGTGTGTGTGTCAGTGTGTGCTGAGGTTCAGAGGGCAGTGTTGCTCAGCGAGGCTCCTCTCAGTGCCGCGTGTGTGAGCGACCGGGCCACCGAACTTGCTGACTGGCTGCAGCTCATTCAGCAGATGCTCAAATCCAGCATCGTTACTGTGGGAGACACGGACGAGATCCGCACCACCATCGGCCGTCTGGAGGTGTGTGTGTGTGTGTGTGTGTGTGTGTGTGTGTGTGTGTGTGTTGTTGGTAGCTGCTATCATTCTTTTGTTAAGGAGATTATTTGTGCATCAGTGGTCATTGTGTGTGTGTGTGTGTGTGTGTGTGTGTGTGTGTGTGTGTGTGTGTGTAGGTGACTAAAGGTGATCTGGAGCAAAGGCATCCTCAGCTGGAGGAAATTTTCACTCAGGCTCAGAACATCAAGAACAAAACGTCCGACCTGGACGTGCGCACCTCCATCACAGAGAAACGTACACTTCATCATCATCTTCTCTTTCATCTTCGTGTTCTTTCTTTTCTTCCTCCTTATCTTTTTTCTTCTTCTTTTTATCTTCTCATTTATCTTCATCTTCTAATTTTTCCTTCTTCATTTTCTTCTTCATCCTCCTCTTTCTCATCATCTTCCTTTTCTTTTTTTTCAAAAATTAATTTTTTCATACCTTTAAAAAAAAAAAAAAAATTATTTTCTCCATTTAAGTTTAAAAAAATGGTGAGGTAGCAGTTTAATGGTTGGACTTGAAGGTCATGAGTTTAAATCCCACACCAGGCTGCCTTGCCTGGGCCCCTGAACAAGGCCCCTAACCCCATAAGCTGCACAGTTATGTAAATAAGTATAAGGATGTCTGGCAAAAAGGCGTAACTGTAAATTTGTCTTGTTTGTCTCCTCGGTTCGTCTGGCAGTGGAGAAAGTGCGTGGCCAGTGGGACGGCACGCAGCACGGCGTCGAGGCTCGGCTCCTGCAGCTCGATCACATGACCACGCACAGCGACCAGTGGCAGGACCAGTGGGCTCGGGTCAAGTCTCTGATCGGACAGAACGAGGCTCGCATGTACAACCTGCTGCAGACGAGCCGAGAGCCGCTCACCAAGCAGATCGGCGACAACAAGGTGAGACCGTTCCGATATTAGGCCACGCCCACTCCGCTAATCGAACCGATTTTCACTGCTAATATTAGATCGGGCAAACATTTTAACACCGACGGTCCAGTATTTCCGTCCCGTCCCTTTCGGATTGTCCTGTAGGAGGAGCTCCAGGAACACTCTTTCTCCCAAGCTAGGCCAAGTTCTCCTGCTTCACGTCCCTCAGATCGTAATTGAACGAATGTAAAAGGATCCCGATGTTTTCCCCGTCGTTTCCCCGAGTACATGATATTCTTGCCCTGCTCTCCAAGCTTCGGTCCGCATCAGACATTTAATCAATCGCCCCCTTTATTCCTCCTCATTCATTTATTAAGCACAGAGGAACAAACTGTTTTTTTTCCTCTCTCTCTCTCTCTCTCTCTCTCTCTCTCTCTCTCTCTCTCTCTTTAAATCTCTTCTTTTTTTCTCTCCATCAAGGCTTTTCTGCAGGACCTGAGCCGCGATCACGTGACCGTGGCGGCATTTAGTGAGCTGTGCGCTCAGCTCCTGCAGGACTACGCCGAAGACGACACGCGCAGGGTCAAAGAGGTGATGGACAAAAGCGTCATGTCCTGGAACGCCATCAATAACAGGTATACACACACACACACACACACACACACACACATCAAAGCGAACCTGAGCAAACACTTCTGGAGACGGCATGAATAAAAATAAATCAATATACAGCATGAATGCTGTCAAGCAGTGCAACACACACACACACACACACACACACACACACACAAAACACATCAAAGCGAACCTGAGCAAACACTTCTGGAGACGGCATGAATAAAAATAAATCAATATACAGCATGAATGCTGTCAAGCAGTGCAACACACACACACACACACACACACACACACACAGCAATTCTGCTGCAAATACACAGTGTGGACTTTTCCACACTTCTCTTCACCCCAGTACACCAACTGTGTCTTTTCCTTCCTGTCTCTCCTCGACTTCTTTCCTCTTCATTTCCTTTCTGTTCCCCTCCATCACTTATTTTTTTCATCCTCCTCTCTTCCTTCCCTTCCCATCACTTCCTTCTATTTCCTTCTCTTTCCTTTCATTTCCATTTCATCTATTACCTTTACTTCCTGCCCCTCCTTCTTCTCTTCTCTTCTCTTCTCTTCTCTTCTCTTCTCTTCTCTTCTCTTCTCTTCTCTTCTCTCTTCTCTTGCCCTTTTCCTTCCTTTCTAATAATTTCCCTTTCTCTTCTTCAGTCTTCTCTTTTTGTTTCTCTCTTACTATTACCTTCCGTCTCTTACCTTCATCCTCTCGTTTCTGTTTAAATCCCCTTTTAACCCATAGTGTGTCCTGATTTCCATTCCCATAATTTCATTTTCCTTTAGATCATTTTTCTTTTCTTTTCTTTTCTTTTTGTGTGTGTGTTTATAAATGTGTAGGTGTGTGTGTGAGCATGTAGTTGTGTGTGTGTGTGTGTGTGTGTGTGTGTGTGTGTGTGAATATGTAGGTGTTTTGTGTAGGTGTGTATTTATGAGCACGTAGTTAAGTGTATGTTTGTGAGTGTGTAGGTGTGTGTTTGTGAGTTTGTACGTGTGTGTAGGTATGTGTTTGTGGGTGTGTGTGTGTGTGTGTGTGTGTGTGTGTGTGTGTGTGTGTGTTTAATTGCGTTGTGTGGTGTCCCTCAGGGCGTCGGATCGTCAGGCGGTTCTCGACTGGAGCTGAAGAACCTGCAGGTTTCTCTCAGGGAGCTTGAGGGTTTCCTCAAATGGCTGCAGGAGGCCGAGACCACCGTCAACGTCCTGGCCGACACTTCACAGAGGGAGGAGCTATCTCAGGACTCCAACCGCCTTCGAGAGCTGAAGGGTCAACTAGACGTGAGTACCACGTGTGTGTGTGTGTGTGTGTGTGTGTGTGTGTGTGTGTGTGTGTGTGTGTCGGCTTCGACACAGCAGGATGTGGAGTCGGTGCTGCTTTGCTGCCAAAACTTGATGATTTATGTTGGTTTGCTTTGTCTGGATGTGTTGCGGGTGAGACTTTGTGTGTGTGTGTGTGTGTGTGTGTGTGTGTGTGTGTGTGTGTGTGTGTGTGTGTGTGTGTGTGTGTGTGTGTAGATGCCCAGACACACTCTCTGTACTCTGATCATCCAGCTGCTCTTTTCCAGAAAGACTTACAACTGAGCAGATGAGGGTTAAGGGCACTGCTCAGGGGTCTATTAAATGGTAGCTTGACATGGCAGGGATTTGAACCCATGACCTTCTGATCCAGAGTCCAATGCCTCAACCACTAAGCTACCATGTCCCCAAAACTAATGTATCTCATACAGCTGAGAAATTTAGGGTCAAGGGCCTTGCACAGGGGCCCAACTGTGGAAGTTTGGACACATCTTAATAAATTAGGAGGTCTTGCAGGAGTGTGTGTGTGTGTATGAGAATGTTAGCAAAAATGTGTGTGTGTAATAACTCCAAATATGCACTTGTGTAATATGTATAATGCTAATTCAGCTCCTTGCATAATAACAGACCCTTGGGGTAGTCGGGGGTGTAGTGGGGTATTTTTGTGGGGAGGGGGGTCTTGTTTGAGTAAAGTGTACTGGAGTGAAGAGTATTCAAATCAGCAGCATTCATTCAACACCTCCAGGGCTTGTGAACGCAGCTGCAGCGTACCAGGAGGGCATCAGTTTAACACCTGTCTCGCTTCTCCTGGGGTTCACGCCTCTCCGGTCCACAGCCACCAAACGCTGCATTTTATTTCAGCTTATTGAAATGATGAAGGGCTTCCTGATTAGCTGATGTGAGCCACAGAGCCTCGCTGCAGCAGGGTGTAGCAGGACTTTAAGAAGCTTCATGATGAAGCAGAATGATGAGACCTGGTGATGTGGGCTTGAATCCAACGATCACAACCTCTCATATCAGGAATGCAAAGAGTCTTGGGTCTGAGATACACCACGAATCTTCACGCTTCTACACGTTCTGATTAATAAAAGTGTGTCCTGCTTAGAACATCTATTATTAATCCAGTGCAGGGTAAGAACCTTTTGGTTCTCAATAAGGTTCTCAGGATGTCTGCATGTGGGAATTTTACACACGGACATTTCAATTCCCGTCCCATCAAATACTTTTTTCATTTCCTTTGATGTTTCTTCCATTCCTGTTCCTTTCATCAAGTGCTTTTCCTTTCTTTTCATGTTACTTCCCTTCCTTTCATCTCTTCCCTTTTCTTTCTCTCGTTTTCCCTTTCCTTCATGTAAATTCTTTTTTCTCCTCTTCCTGTTCCTTTCATTTCCTTTTCCTTCATGCCCTTTTTTATTCCTTTTCTATCCTTCTTTCTCCCCTTATCCTCCCATTATTTTTCCTTCTTGCTTCTCCTTTTGCTTCTCGTTATTTTACTCCCCTTTCCATCTATCCCATAATTTCCCTCGTGTTTTTCTTTTCTAACGTTCATTTATATTCTTTCCTTCTCCTTTCTTTCTTTTCATATGTACTTTCATACTTTCTTTGCCCTTCCTCCGTTATTTCCCTTTTCTTTCCTTCTTCCCCTTTTCTTCTATCCCACAATTTCCTCTCTTTGCTCTTCCTTCCAATTTCCTTCCTGTTATTTTCTAATTCTTTTCCTTCTTTCCCCACTTTCCTTCCCTCCCATCTTTTCCAACTCATTTTCACCTCTTTTCTCGTGTTCATTTCTCTTTTTCTTTACCTTCCCCTCACAGCCCTTCCTATCATTTCTTTCTGCTTTTCTTCCTTTCTCTCCTTCGCTTCTTCCTTATAATTTTTCCTCTTATCTGTTCTTCTCTACATTTCTTTTCTTTCTCTTCTTCCCTTCTCTTTCCGTCAGAGAAAGACAGAGAGGAGAGCATTTCACTTTGGCGAGCACTGAGCACTCAGGAGATTGACGGACTCTCAACGCGATATCGCAGCACGCTCGATTGGACCCGCCTTCGTTCCTTTTCTTCTATTCTATTGTATTCCTTCGTTCTTTCTTTCACATTTTTCCCCCCTTTCATACATTCACTGCTGAGTTTAACAGCCGGTTTTAGCGCGTGCTCTTTTGTAGATAGCAGCAACATGGCATCCGTTCACAACGTCTTCCAGAAATGCATGAAAGAGGCGCGAGTACCCCGGCGCTAATGACGCGCGACGACTCCTAGCTGCTTTAACGTCGCTGATAAGAAGAGTGCGTCTTGTTTCTGGAAAAAGTTGCCGTAGCAAGAAAAGAAAAACACTAGAAAAATCAAACAACTGTAACAAAAACAATTACTTGCGTTTAACGAAGCTAAAGTTACTAACAGCGAAAACCCGATTAGCAAAACATATCGAATATGTTTCGCCGCAAATTTTGTGAAATGAAGTTACATTAAAGCTAATGTTAATTTACCTCAGAAATCGCTAGCTTCATGTTCATGAACTGCGGCTAATCACTGAGGTAAATTCTATCTGTAGATAATTCTAGCTGTAGAAAAAGTATTGTAGCAGCATGTCAAAGTGTCTGCTGACGAATTTTCATCTGAATTTGCCGACGAATGAAGTTTGTGGAATGAAGTTAAAGCTAAAGCTAATGTTTATTTACCTCAGAATTTGCTCGCTTCATGTTCATGAACTGCGGCTAATCGCTGAGGTAAATTCTATCTAAGATTAATTCTAGTTGTAGAAAAAAATGTTGTAGCAACTGTCCAAGGGTTTGGTGAAAGGTTGTCATCTCCCTTTGCTACTTTTTGGTTAAGTTTGCTAGCTCGAGTCAGCAGCTGTTCCCGGTCAACCAGCAACAGTGTTTTTGTGAGGGTTTTTTTTTTTTGTGTGTAAAAGTTTTCCCAATTTGTTTTCTCACAACAACAAAATAAACTTTTTATTTTATTTTATTTTTTAACTAAACACAGGGAAAGATGCGGGGTGCGATGGCTAAACGTTTCCATAGCAATGGTACACTGGTTGTGCGAGGCTGGTGAGGGCAGTGTGTTTCTCATTAATCACAGTGTCTGTACACAACATTGTAACATTGTGGCAGAACCTTCAGGAGCGGGTCAGAGAGCGCACACACACACATATACACACACACACACACACACACATATACACACATGAAAACACACACACACGCACACGTGAAAACACACACACGCAAAACACAAATACACACACGCAGAAACACACATACACACATTTACAGTGTAAGAGAAACAGTGAGAAACTGGAGACTATCATATGCTCTGTCTGCACTCCCTCAACATATTAAAAAGAGAGAACACGGATGAGAGAGAGAGAGATCACAGGTAGGGAGAGAGAGAGAGAGAGAGAGAGAGAGAGAGAGAGAGAAAAGAGAAATCACAGGGAGGGAGGGAGAGAGAGAGAGAGAGAGAGAGAGAGAGAGAGAGAGAGAGAGAGAGAGAGGTCCAGGGCAGTATGTATTGACCTACATTAGCATGTGAAATAAGCCACATCACTGTGCAGCACATTTAACTGAACAACTCGCATCTCTTTCTCTCTCTCGCTTTCTTTTCTCATCCTTTTCTTTTGTTTTCATCCCTTTTTTCTGTCTTTCTCTCTGGCTTTATATCTCTCTGTATTTCTTCCATTCTCTCTTTCTCTCACCTCTGAACTTTAGTCACTTTATTCTTTCTTTCTTTTGACAGACAGTTAATTGTTCTCTTTCTTTCTCGCTCTATCTCTCTCACACACACACACACACACACACGCACACGTCAATACACACGCATACAAACATGCATACACGCACACAAACACACACACACACACACACACACACACGTCATCTCTTATCTTCTCTTCATATCTTTTAATTTCACTTTCTTTTTTCCCCATGACGACGTGTGTTCTGGTTTCAGTAAAGTGTGTCACATGCTCTCTCACTCACACACACACACACACACACACACACACACACACACACACAGCCACACATATACACACACAGACACGCATATATATAAAGTATATATATATACACACACACACACACACACACACGTCTCATTATCTGTCTCTCATTTAATTTTTCCAGGCTCCTGCACTTTCTTTGGTGAGATGTAATCCCTTGTTCTGTCTGTCTCTCTCTCTCTCTCTCTCTCTCTCTCTCTCTCTCTCTCACTTTCTCTCTCTCTCCCTCCTCTCTCTCTCTCTCTCTCTCTCTCTCTCTCTCTCTCTCCCTCGTTCACTCTCATCCATCATCTCTCTCTCTCTCCCTCCCTCTCTCCTTAGAGCCAAGCCGATTGTTTGGTTTCTTTCTCGATTGCGTCTCTTTCTTTCGTTCTTTCATTCCCCCTTCATCTCTTTATCTTCCATCGATCACTCCATCACAGACACAGCAGAAAAATCAGTAGTGACACCAGGGAGGAGAGTCAGCCCCCCTCTCTTTTTCCCTCTCCCTCGCTCTCTCTATCGCTCTCACTTCTCCTCTGTTTGTTCTCTCCGTCCTCCTCCTGTTAGTTTTCTCTCTCGGATACGCGAGCGCCGACGTTCCCGCTTCAGCACTGGACCTTCTGGAGACAGTGTGGGACTGACAGGGATCGGATTAAGTGTGTGTGTGGGAGTGTGTGTGTGTGTGTGTGTGTGTGGGACACGCTGGCCGGGGTTCGTCACGGCTCGCGCGGTTCACGGCGGGGGATGTGAGCGCCCGTGCGTGTGTGCGCGTGTGTGTGCGCGCGGTGGGATGCGTACAGCGCGAGCCTGGCAGTGTGGCGCCGGCCGTGCGAGGATGATGGCTGTGGTGAGGACGTCTCTGCAGAAAGTGGTGCTCTTCTTACACCGGCTTCAGAGAATGGCCATCACCTCACCACGCTACCAGAAACTCTGCAAGGTCAGTCCTCACACACACACACACACACACACGTGTGCGTGCGGTCGCCATGTTGCCGAGTTTTCGTCTTCGTGAGTCCTTACTTTACGATTCCGGTTTGCGGTCCCGATTAGTCAGAAAGTTACTGTTCTAATCTGTTCCCATTTCTATAGCAACCGCTTAGGTACGGATTTGTACGTAGCCTAAAAAAACATCTGTTTAGAGTCTCCAGTGTCAAGTGTTTAACAAGTCGTGTTTCTTCCTGACTCAAAATGAGTCAACTTGTCTCCTGTGTCCAACTTTTTCCACACGAAACGGTAAACTGTACCCGTCACCGTAGCGATAAACGGACAAAAAGTACCATTTGGGGAAAAAAAAGATTTGTCGCTACATTCTCATAATACATTTTTTTTATTATGTAGACTTACTTCAAACATTTTCCTTAAAAAACTATTAATTATCAAAATAAAATTAAAAAAAAAAAAAAAAAAAAGTTCATGTAAAAAAAAAAATGAAATGATTCAAAATAACAAAAAACACGTTAATAAACTTCGGACGATACGGAAACGTGTCCGATGCCAAGCTTTTTATTTATTGTTAATATCTTATTAATCTTATATAGTTTTTATATTATTTGATTATTTAATTAAATTATAATTTTTTATTTATTTTAATAAAAAAAAAAAAAACAGGTAGAAAAATGTGACCTGCAAATCGCTAAAAATACGAAGAAATTTCATGCTCGTCCTACAAAACTGTGTGTCTCAGAGTTTTGTGGATGAACCACATCGGGTGTCTCGATACTTTTGGCCCCGTATCCATGTATACGCTTTGTTTTTTCCGTGGTCCTTTTCCCTGTGTGTGTGTGTGTGTGTGTGTGTGTGTGTGTGTGTGTGTGTGTGTGTGTGTGTGTGTGAGATCCTGCATAATGGGGATAAATTCAACAGATCTCTAAATATAAACACCCAGAGAAAAAAAAAACATGACTGTTTGAAGTTTGCTGTTTCAGCATTCAAACATTAGGGTTAACCAGTAATTAGTGTGTGTGTGTGTGTGTGTGTGTGTGTGTGTGTGTGTGTGTGTGTGTGTGTGTGTGTGTGTATAATAGCTCTGAAAGCTCTACCTAATACCTTTATTGCTTTTAGTACTGTGTGTGTGTGTGTGTGTGTGTGTGTGTGTGTGTGTGTGTGTGTGTGTGTGTGTGTGTGTGTGTGAGAGATAGGAAGAGGGAGGCTCCTGAGTCATATACATTAATGCAATCCTATGCTATCTGAATTGTGCATTCTCTCTCTCTCTCTCTCTCTCTCTCTCTCTTACTCTTTCTTTCTCTCTTCATTCCCTTTTTCCTGTGTGTCTCTCTGTTTCATTGTTCCTCATCTCATTTCTTTCTCTTTGTCTTCCACTGTTTCTTTCTCTTTCTGTCTGTCTTTTCTCTTTGTCTGTTTTTTTCTTTACTGTCTTTTCTTTCTCTCTCTCTCTCTCTCTCTCTCTCTCTCTCATTCCCTGTCCATCCCTTCATACCTCTCTCTGTCTCTCCCTTCACCTCTCTATGTCTCTATATTTCTCTCTGTGTCTCTTTATATATCTCATCTTATCTCTCACTCTGTCTTTCCCTTTATCCCTCTCTCTGACTCTCTCTCTCTTTCTCTTCCTTTATCCCTCTCTCTGACTCTCTCTCTCTCTTTCTCTTCCTTTATCCCTCTCCCTGCCTTTAACGTTACCACGCTCTCTTTCTCTCTCTTACACACACTCATGTTGATGGTGCTCTGTGTGTGTGTGTGTGTGTGTGTGATGATCGTGACTAAGCTTCAGTTGTGTTCACTCCTCTGATTCCGGAGCTTTCGAGAGAAAGAGGGTGAAGGAAACATGTTTTTTGATGCTTTAAACCAGTGTGTGTTCTGGGAGAATTTTCTGGCCCTTAAATTGGCCACGCCCACCACGAGAAGTGTTCTTCTGCTCTGTTCGCTTTCTCCTTTAATCACACCATCTGAAGTATCAGCGGGTGTGTGTGTGTGTGGGGCAGCTGAGGGGCAGAACATGACTCACTGCTGCTTTAAACATGAGAGAAACATTCAATCCTAAACCTATAGGAAGAGACTGATCCCATCAGTGCTGCATTACATTAGACTCTGTGTGTGTGTGTGTGTGTGTGTGTGTGTGTGTGTGCTTGTGTAAAATATTCCATCAGCCGAGACACTTTGACAAGCTTTGATCCCAACCTAGAGAGAATGAGTCCTCAGTTACTATTCACACACACACACACACACACACACACACACACACACACACACAGCGTGGGGTCACTGAGCCGCATGCAGGAGGATTAGGGATGAGGGATGATGATTAGAGATGAGGCAGGTGGATGATCAGGTTTAATCATGGACGCCTTTGTCCATCTGAACAACTTCTATTTCACCCTGTCTCTGTCTGTCTGTCTGTCTGTCTGTCTGTCTGTCTCTCTCTCTCTCTCTTCCTTTATCCCTCTCTGACTCTCTCTCTCTCTTTCTGTCTGTCTCTCTTTCTGTCTCTTTGTCTATTTTGTTTGTGCCTCTCTGTTGGTTTTTCTCTCTGTCTCACTCTGTTTATCTCTCTGTCTTTCTTTCTGTCTCTCTTTCTCTCTCCAGTTTTCGCTCTCTCCTCTCTTTCTCTCTCTCTCTCTCTCTCTCTCTCTCTCTCTCTCTATTTTCCATTCCTCTCCTACTCCACTCGCTCTCTCTCTCTTGTTTTCTCAATTTTCTCTCTCCCCTCTTTTCTCTCGAATTCTCCCTGTCCACCCCATTCCATCTCTCTCTCTTATTTTCCACCTCTTTTTCTATCAATTTCTCTTTATTTCTCTCTTTCTATAATTTTCTACCCCTTTCATCTCACTTTCTCTCCCTCTTTTCTCTCAATTTCTCTCCCCTTCTCGCTCTACTTTTCTTTCTCTCTCAACCCCCTTTCAACACTCTCTCTCTATTATTTTCCACCTCTCCCTCCATCACTGTACTTCTCTCCTTCCTTTCACTCCACACGCGTCCACACAAGTGACAGTCGGTGACGTGTGTAGACGTCTGTAGAGACGTGTGATTTGTTATAACAGGATCTGGTGGATCAGACGTGTTGGGTGGAGCAGGAGTTAAAATTACTAACGAATTACTTTTAGTAAGTTTAAAAGAGCTTTAAAAATATTTATTTGAATGATTTCCCTTTGATTTTCTTTGTTTATAATAAATTTTTATCCTTTTTTAGTACTTTGCTTTGATTTTTCTAGAATTAAGAATTCAGATTAAAATATCAAAGACAAACTCTTAGAATTCGCAAAGTTCTAATGATGGGAGATTTTTCCAAACTCCGCCCCATTTTTCTAATGATGTGAGATTTTTCAAGCTCCGCCTCTTTTTGTTGAATGTCTAATCAAAACATTGCTAGTCACCACGCTAGTCGATGTGCCGTTGGGTTTTCTTGGACATTCCAGACTGGTGGACAAAAAGACAAATGCTATTTACTAGCTTGTGTGTGTGTGTGTGTGTGTGTGTGTGTGTGTGTGTATGATTGGTGACACCATATGTACCTGGTGATTCTGACGATCATGACTGCACCCCTTAGCCCTTGTAGGTTAATGATCAACAGCTAGACACACACACACACACACACACACACACACACAAAACAAGGCTTCATAAATGATTAGGATTAGAAGCTTAGCGTTAATTAAAAAGCAATTACCTTAGCAGACGTCAACGTGTATGTTTATGTTTATGGGTGCACGTGTGCAAAGGTGTGTGTGTGTGTGTGTGTGTGTGTGTGTGTGTTCCTGAGGGCTTATTTGCACAGCAGGGATGAAAGACTAATCCAAGTACGAGTGTGACATGCTTCTGCAGGCCGGGAAGACACACACACACACACACACTGAGATTAGTGATGCTGTAGAGCGTGTGTGTGTGTGTGTGTGTGTGTGTGTGTGTGTGTGTGTGTGTGATGGATTTCCTGACTAATTTGTTCAAGTTGGAGTGAATCCTAGCAGCCAGCTGCACATCTGGATACTTTAAGCTGCGAATCAGACTTAAAGGAAAGCTATTCATTTCAATTGAAAGGTGTGTGTGTGTGTGTGTGTGTGTGTGTGTGTAAGAGATAGACTCATTATACACTCCCACTGTGAAGAACTATTAATTAACCAGCTTTCTTTCTACACAGACTTGACGAAGGTCAGTCCAGGATACACACACACACACACACACACACACACACACACACACACTCGCTCATTCACTCCTCACACATTCTATCTTTTTTTTTACTATTTCATTTTCTCTGCTTTTTTCGGATCAGAAAATCGATGTCTGGATCTCCACCCTCTGTGGAACGACTCCACCCACCGTCTCATGCCCTACTTTTACCTCGTATCGTTTAACTCCGATTGTGAGAAATGACCTGCTTTTCAACTGAACCACTGTCTCCAGGTCTGAGCTGTAAAAACGAAGGAGAAGAGAGTGTTTATCACGAGCGTGTGGGATCTGGTGAGACCCCTTCTTGTATTAAAGGAGGTGGACCTCAGGGCCTCAGCATTTAAGATCATTCATGATCAATAGAGTCCTACAGCAGGAGATCTTCCACACACATCCAACCCATGGAACGCAGCTCTCCATTCGTGATCGTTACAATTTCTAAAGTCATTTTTACCTCGCCTACTTTTCCACATTATCCTCAATTTCCACCTTCTCCTGCACTCCTGCCTCTTCCCCTTTTCTTTTAATCTTCTATAACCTCTCTTTCTCTGACAGCCCCCTCTCTCGCTACCATCTCGTCTCTCCTGCTCTCTCATTTCACTTCTTTCCCCCCTAAAGCTTGACTTATAAAGACTTGCTTTCTGAGTACCGCCCCAGCACCGTCTCTCTCTTTTTTTTTTTTTTTTTCTCTCGTGCAGTTTCCAGTCTTTCGCTCTGCCTCCGTCTATCAAAACAGTTCAGCTTGTTAGGAAAGTTTTCGAACGGGCTTCTTTTTCTGACACAGAGCCTCAAAACTGTGCCTCGCCGAACCCACGGGATTCTTCAGCGCCAGTCAGCTCGACGTCGTCTGACCGTCCTGTGTGATTGAATTGAGAAATCTGTTTCGACTTCTTTTCTGTACGACGCGATGTTGCGTTTTATGCAAACTGCTAAATCCAAGCTGGCATTCGGTTCTTCCCCGAGATCGTATTCGCATTTCTGCTTGTCTGACTGACGAATAGGAAGCCTTAGTGTCTCTGCTGTACATTCTGCTCAAACACCCCTCAGCTTTTATGCTAATTCCGCCAACAGTGTATTTTGTTACTTCGGGTCCATCATGTGTACCGACTTCACCTACACCAAGAAAATATGCTTGATTTCACCCAGAACATGTCGTTAAATGCTGAAGACTTTCTTTCGGCTTCTCCCGTTGGGGGTCGCCACAGCGGATCCTCCGCATGTTTGATTTGGCTCGTTTTTACGCTGGATGCCATTCCTAACGCAACCCTCCCCATTTATCCCGACTTGGGACCGGCACTAAGAGTGGCTGGGGTTGGTTCCCTCTGAGAGCGCCGCATCCTAACCACTAGACCACCAGGGACCCCTCATTAAATGCTGAAAACTAAATCACGAAATCACCATTTTATTTGGCGCTGACGACATTATTATTAATAATAGCGTTGGTGAGATTGTTATCCTGTTAAACACCGTTGGACATGTCAGCGGTGTCACGCTCGTGACTAGAGGTCGAACAATTGATCGACCCATTTTTGCAAATTAATCGGCATCGGCCGATTGTGTAGCAAATCAGGCGGATTATTACCAAACCGTGAGTGTACGTTTTGCACTTGCATCAGATAACTGATTTGTTCCATACCAGCAGATGGCAGTAGTCTGCATTCGGCATCCAAACAGGGAACTAGGAAGAGCTACACCTAGCTAGCTGGACGGTCATTACTAACGGATTCGAGTAGCGTTTTTAATTCAGACCTGCTGCCATCACACAGTCGAACCCTCTGCCCATGGTCACTCCAATCTTCACATAATGAGCCAGAAGGAAATAGAAGCTCGAGACAAGATTACAAAGAAAGGGGCAGAAACTCTGAAAGAAAAATGGAATCTCTTGTTCTTGTTCTTTTGGGGTTTTTTTTCTTTACAACTTACCAACATAGAAAATAAATGAGCCCGCAATGTTCTTTGTCTTCTTTTTGTTACCCACAAGACAAGATCTCTGAGTGTGTGTGGGATGTTGCTCTTTGTCTTTCGTCTCTTTTTTCTTTTCCTTGGAAACAAAATTAACCGTCCCGCAACTCGCGGAAAAGTCAGACTGGTTTATTGGGATACAGCCCACACGACCGGAGAGAGATTTCAAGCGTGGGCAGCGCAGGGTTGGCTGCCCTTGGACGCGCATCTGTCCAATTTAACGACCGATGCTAAATTTGTGGTTATTTATGGCCCCGGTGTTTGAGCGATGGTGGGTCGGAATTGATCTCTTGCTGGCGAGCTGAGAATTATTGGCACGGTTATCTCGGGGAAGGATCCGTGGAAATGCAGCTCTATTAGGAAGGACGAAGGGCGTGTAATCTACAGCGAGAGCCCATACGTGGTCCTTTGGATAAAATTTGAGGGAATATATAAATATTGTTATTTTGCACAAATTAAAGATTTTTTTTCTTTAATTTGTTTGTTTTATCACAGCAGCCATCAATTGGTTTAGTGATGCTCTGATTGACAATGGGAAGAGTAATGCAGTTCCTCAGACATCTAGCACTTTAGGACTTCCAGCTACAGATAGCTGTGGAATCAGATGTCATTCAAAGAATGTGTTTGATTATATTTTGGTTTTGAAGCTGTAGATATTGTCTATTAGGGCTGTGCATCTTCATCACTGACTGCAATACTAAAGATACATACGATTTTTCAACACAATGCAAAACGAAAAAAACGATAGTTCGCTTTTATTTCTTCGGTTCAGCAGGAGAGCAAATCATCACTTTACTTAAGTTACTTCTGAAAATTAAATAAAACCAGAAGGTCTTTTCCTGTTGTGTCTGCAGGAAGTTACAGCTCTACCTCTGCCATGTAAATCTGTATTCTATGTGACTCTCAGGACACGCCTCGAACGAGCTCGAGACACAGAAATCAATCTACATACAAACTATCGCTCACGAATCATTGGTCGCTTTCTAAATAATAAAAGTAAAGCGCATCCACGAATAATTATATATAAATAAATTCGTTTTTACCGACGCAAAAATGTTAAAAACGATGCATCGCGATACAAATGCCTCGTCTCCGATGCACTTTTTTCGAGGCATTACATCGTTGTCTTTTATGCCAATGCATAAATGATCGGTGAATCTTACCATCTCACTATTGTCTATCGTCAGAGCAAGTGGTCAGACATTAATTGGATTCTGGCCGAGGTTCTGGCCTCAGAAAGGGATATTTTTAATCCATTCACTTTGCTGAAGTGGACAAGATCATAAAAGGTACTTTTCAGCTGACAAATTGCCTCTAAAAGCTTTTTTTTTTTTTTCCCCTGCTCGCTTCATGGCCAAGGATGTCTTTGAAAACCTGAGAAGGATTTAAGTGTAAGTAAATAAATAAGTCAAGCAGGTAGTGTTCTCTTGGTTGCTACACACAAGATGCTCACCAGCTAGAAAAGCATGAATCATTTCATAACTACTCATAAAGAATTCATTCTGATCTGAAAATACATTTTTAGAAGGTATATTCAGATAATGAGGAGGTATGAGATCTTTCTTATAGGGACTGTAATATATACTCTGTTTCATAGGGTAGTCTGGCCACCCAGACCTTTCGCCTTCGTGAGTAAACCTGTATGTGAAACTGACTCGTTTACAGGACATGGCAGATGACCAACCAGACATTTTCCTCTGGTCCCTGTAAAAAAAAAAAACAAGTTTACTCACAAGTATCTGTTGTAACATGGTTTCAGGAATAAAAGCAAAATAGCGTTTTTCAGCAATTAAAGTACAATGAGCTCATAATGGAGGGTTTTATTACGAGAGCGGCCACTAGAGGTGAATCACTGACATCACGTGCACTATTTTTAAAAGTTTTTGTAATAAAGCTAATGGAGTGTTTTTTTTAATCTTTATTCAGTATCCATTCCAAAAACTATTGGGTAATCTATCGGTTATTGACAAATACAATCTAATCTAGTTATCGGTGTCGGTAAAATCCACTGTCAATTGACCTCGAGGTATTAACATAGCCTAATTATTTGTTCGATTTACCAACCAACCATATGCATAAGTAAGTAAATGTTTTGATTTCAATAGCAATGAATATGAAAAATTTAATTTTGATAGTAATAGTGTTCTTTAATTGAAAAATAACACTCATTACTCTGTACTGCGCAGAACAAAATAATAAACTAATCCAGCATTAGGAAGCATAATAAATACATTTAAAAACTTAAATAAATTATACACAATAATAAAAAGATTTTTATTTCACTGTGAGAATCTGCAACCCAACAATTTCCCTACGGCATCAATGAAGTATTCTGATTCCACTTTACAAACCAAACTTCATGTATTATTACAATGGCCTGTAGCATCAACCGCATATCAATCATGCTTTCTTGACCTCCTAATAAAAAAATGCCAAAATAATCCATCTTACCAGCATGTGTTGGGAGCTAGAAGGTAGCCTGAGAACCCAGAGGAAACCTGGACAGCCATGGGAAGAACAATGAAGTTGTTTCATTAAGTAGGTCGCTTGGAAAGTTTTTATTTTTTAGATTGCCAAATTATTCTGACTTCCAAATACAGTCAGGTAAAGTCTAATGACTCACGGTAGAAAAACTAGAAGTCGAGGAGCTCATGCTCTTCTCCTGCTTTATTCGACTCATTAGATGAGCTCAGAAATGGGCTGCGATTGTCTTTGGAGATGGTGAAGCGAGCACACACTAAGGTTTAGCATGGGAGCCTGATACGGCTAATTAGCCTAGCAGCTCTGTCTGTCTTTCTCTCTCTCTTACACACACACACACACACACACACACACACTCGAATATAACAATACTTTATCAGTACAAGACATTCTCATTTGTTCAAATCAGGTCAGGCCAACCTAGACATGTATGGAGGTAATAACTGGTGCTATACTTACAGTCTCTATGGCTTTTTTATGCAAACTGTAGAAGAGGATAACAGACATGACCTTAGCAAATTTAGCTTTTGCATTAGCGCTAGGCTAATGCGTTTGTTAGCAGCAGAACGTTATTCGATTAGACATCTTCCGATACCTACTTCACATTAGCCTAAGTGGAAAACCATATTTTTAAACTTCCGCCATTATTCATACACCCCCGAATGCATAATGTCTTCGTTTCTCAAAGGTCGAAGCACACAATTCTGACTTTGACATTTGTCCGCTCTACATATCGTTATGACTTGTTAAGCGACGTTAAATTTATATCTTGAGCACGGTGGCATTTATGCGAGGAGAAATTTATCTTGGCCTCCGAGTGTCTCAGTCTGGCCTTGGATGCGAGCAATCGTGGCACATTAGTTTAATGGTTCATGGTGCTGGTGGAAGTGTCTGACTTGTATCTTTCCAGCAAGTAATTCAAGGTGATGATCTTTTGCTTTTTTGCTTAGTCGGTCAGTTTGTGAAATTTAAGAGAACCCCGCTAGCATGTTTTTAAACGACTCCTTCCGTACGATGACGCCATGACCAGCCAAGCCCACCCAGGAGATTTAAAGAATGATCAGTAGGGGGGAGTATACTGTAATTAGCTAACTAATTTAATAAATTACTGTACATAATTTTCCAAAACCGAGCAATTTACACTACCGTACTCTATAAACTATACAATATACAACAACCAGGCAGAACATTACGAGTGGTGAAGTGAATACCACTGATGATCTCGTCATCATGGCACCTGTTAGTGGGTGGATTTATTTATTAGGCAGCAGGTAAACATTTTGTCCTCAAAGTTGATGTTAGAAGCAGGATAAATGGGCGAACGTAAGGATTTGAGTGAGTTTGCCAAATTGTGACGTCTAGACGTCTGGGGCAGAGCATCTCCAAAACTGCAGCTCTTGTGGGATGTTCCTAGTCTGCAGTGGTCAGTATCTATCAAAAGTGCTCCAAGGAAGGAACAGTGGTGAACCGGCGACAGGGTCGTGGGCGGCCGAGGCGGTGGAGCGATGGCTGGTTCGTGTGGTCCGATCCAACAGACGAACTTCTGTAGCTCAAACTGCTGAAGTTGTTCATGCTGTTAATGATTGACAGGTCAGGACTGCTTTGACAGCAAAAGGGAGACCAACACAATATTCACTTCAAGTGGTTTCCACTACGAGTTGCCAAACCATAGTTTCAGGGTGAGGAATATCCAGCAAAAAGGCATTTTTAGAAATATGGATTTTATGGGTTGTGGTAACTTCAGACATTTTCTGCAGTGTATCATCAGAAGACATCAGCATCTTGCATCATCTTGTATTCGGAGTTTCATATCATCATGCACAGTACACAATAATCAGTTAGACTTTGCACAGCTAAAAATATTTTTTATTAAGGTCATAATTTTATCCTAGTAAAGGTGAATATAATAGTGGAAGCCCATTGGTGTTATGGATTACTGATCTACACTCATGTCTTGGAAACTGAGAGGCTCTAATGAGGTAGACTTGATATGAAGCTAATAGGGGTAGCTTAGTGTTTAAGGATTTAGGAGCTACTACTGTGACCAGGAAATCCAAAGGGTTTACTATAATCTAGACTTGGTAAATGGGAAAACCATAAAGGTTGGACCATTACCATGAAATGAGTGTAGTTAAGAATTAGGAAGGGACACAAATAGTCAATAAATTAAGAAGATATGTCAAAGGACTATCAGGCTTTATTTTATGGTCAGATCATTGACCTATAAGGAGCTCTAGACTTCTTAAGGACTGATTCTGGGGTATGTGAAAAGAAAAGTGTTGAACCAATAAAAGAACTGTTTTGTTCTAAAAGGTCAGAAACTGACCAAGCCCAGCAAAATAAATGAAATGTCCAGGAATCTCGTTTCACTTGTGAAAATCTGTAACTTTTAGATTTTTGTGATATTATTTCATCACAATTTTTTATTCGACTTTACAAAGGTTAAGGCTCCACAGTTAAGGCTGTAGGTTTAGTGATTAGAAGGTCAATGTCCAGTACTGTGAAGCTACCACTGTTGGGGACTTTGAGCAACCACTCAAAACCTATTGGTCAATAGTTTTTATCACAAGACTCTTTAGTTAATCAATGTGAAAAGACTCAAATGTGACTCTCAGCACACTGATCTTTAATAGAATGATATTAATGACTCAAACACTGATTTTTATTACAATGATCATGAACCCAAAACCTTCTTTTTAACTACTTAAAAAAATGGTGTAAATGAGGTTACGTGTGATGTGGCAAATTCAAGTCTGGAGTTTCTTCATCATTTATTCCTCTGTAAATGTTCTGCTTGTTGGTGAACTGATGCTGAACTGTATGTTGATCAGTAGATGCACCAAGTGCCAATCAGAACGAGTTCAACAACATTGATCTTTTGATTTAGTCAAAAAGAAATGACTAATTTCGCAAAATTTAGTTGAGTTAAAGTCAGAGGAATGGAACTACAGTGGAATCTCGATACTCGCGACCTCGATAGTTGGCGCCTTTTCATTTGGGACCCGAACTGAGAGTAAAAAATCTGATAGTTTGGCGAGAAGCCGCGAGTGACAAGAAAGTTCGGAGTCACATTTTAAAACAGTTTGTACATAAAAAAAAAAAAAAAAAAGCCTACTTCAGTTCATTTCCTTTGTTACTGTCCAACACTGATTATAAGTAGAAAGCAGTCTCAGTGGACGTTTTGTCAATCAAATCGGCTCAAAGTTCATTTGGCTTTTGGTTTATTTTTTTTGTTTATCATTGGGTTTCCTATTAGCTGATTCACCTGTTTGCCTGAGCAACAGCGTACGAGTTGCTGACTGACTCACACACCGCAAGGCAGTATATGGAAATGAGCAACCTTGCGCTGGCCTGACCTCACCCTCTACTAAAACATGATTTACAGTAGGACTATGTGTTTGTGTGTGTGTGGGTGTGTGTGTGTGGGTGGGGGGGTGGCCGGTAGAGCCATTTAAGTCTCTATTTAGCCGTTACAGCCAAGCTCTGAGTTAGGACGTTCGGTAATGCTGCTCAGTATCAGAAAAAACGTTTGTATTTCCGCACGACGTCTCAATGAATAACAAAACACATCGGTTCACACAATCCTCTAATGCTCAGACATATTCTTCCTCTCTGGGTAATAAATAAACTAAATGTGGATATTTTACAGTCGGTAGCGTCATTTTGCTCAGGAGTTCCCCTCCATTGTACTCCTCACACCTATGTTCTTGTCCTGCAGATACATTATATGGCCAAAACAAAAAAAAAAAAAGAACTGAGACATCTGATTTTTCCAGCCATATGTGGTTCTTTCTCACACCGCTACCTCAAAGCACTAGCATGAAATCCTTCGTTTGAGCTAGGAGACTCAGACCTGTTTCAGTATGACATTATCACACCCTTGATGTCACCCAAATAAGGATGGGTTTCACTTTTAAGTCTGGTTCCTCTCAGGGTTTCTTCCTTATATCATCTAGAGTTTTTCCTGCTACAGTTGCGGAATTTTTTTAAACCTGTATTAGTTTGAATGCATGTCAGCTTATGACCAAACAAAATGTTTGTAATGTACAGTATATGATACAATTTTATATAAATTTCCCAAAATTTCTATTTAATTTCCATAAATTCCTGGTAAGCTTCCAATTTGGAATATTTCCAAAATTCCCCAGATGCAAGTCCCATGGAAGGTTTCCAGAAGTTAATGGGAAATTTTCCGCCCCTTCGCAACCCTACATTTAACCCAAGTTTGATGTTTTACCCCACACAGTGGTTAAAATTTTGGACTTTTGAACAGAAGGTCATGAGTTCCAATCCCAGCACCACCAAGCTACCACTGCTGGGCCCTTGAGCAAGGCCCCCATAACCCTCAATTGCTCAGCTGTTTAACTGAGATAAAAGCATTTGCCAAATGCCATAAATGCAAATGTAGCTTAGAGTATTTAATCGGCACGGATTTTTTCAAGAAGTTGGATGCAGATGGGGGTTTACTTCGGGTAACTCGAAGTGATCAGAAGGTTGTGAGGTGTAATCCCCGCACTGCCAAGCTATTTGCTGTAGTACGGCCCCTGACTCTCAACAGCTCAGTAGTATAAATAAAATAATTGTAAAAAAAAAAAAAAAAAGGACATACACGTAAGTGCTAAAGGTGGATGAGGTGCCAAAAAAGTAATGTGACATCAGGTTTGTAATGGTTTCGAGGTCACATGGTTGGTGGAAATCCAATGTCCAAAGTCAAATAATGAATGCGGTGCGATCACGTCTAATTATCGATGCTAATGTTTTTAAAGTTGGTTAAATATGTCTATTTTGTTCGTTTTTTTTGTTCGCTTGTTTGTTGATCGGCTTGTTTGTTGAACCTTAAACTGGCAGAATTTCAGTTCTGATGAGGGTCGCGTCTGGACCAGACTGGTGTGGCGGAAAAGTGCGGCGACAAGTCAGGCACAGCAGTACACATAGTGCAGTTCAGTGTGTGTGTTTGTGAGCGAAAGATTTATGTGGAACCCATTCAGAAGTAAAAGCTGCTTAACACTAAGTGCTTTTACTCCATTTGCTCTCGCTAATGGAGCAGATGGTGAGAAACAAAGGCTGTGTGTGTGTGTGTGTGTGTGTGTGTGTGTGTGTGTGTGTGTGTGTATAAAAGAGAGAGATGAATTCCAGGAACTACATCGACGTCCCCACGATCAGAGAGAAATGTGAAAAACGATAGATGGTTAGAACGATAGCATGAGGCGGTGAGAGATAAAGGTTCAGAAATGAGATCTTGGCGCCGAGATCAGACCTGCTCCTGTGTTTTTTCGGGGAGCTTCAGAAACGTTGCGACCTCGTCCCGTCGTGAAAGATTCCTGATCTGACGTTCTTTGTATTTTTTTCATCGTGGTTGCACGTTAAGCTCCGGAAGCCTGGAGTTCGGAAATCACCCGATTGAAATGCAGTGAGGAAAAAGTACTGATTCGTGGTGAGAAATCGGAGGACAGAGAAATCTATACATCCTGTATACTTATTACTGTAGTCAAAGTTAGTGCTTTATTTGTCTACGTTTATTCACTAACGACTGGTTCTTTCATCAAGAAGCACCGAATGGCCTTTCATCCAATCAGAATTGAGAATTTGTCACTGGGTGTGAGGAATGTTATTAGGCCTTGACACTGTGTTGCGGATATTAAAGCTTGTAGACAGAGTTTTGGCAAAAGAGCTGGAATTCACACACACACACACACACACACACACACACACACACACACACACACACACACACACACACACACACAACACCTATTCAAATATCATAGAGTGAAACAGCACTTGTGTTTATAGACACTCAGGAATGAAGGAAGTGATGCACTTTCGATAAAAGCCGATCGCACACAATTACTGAATCCCTCGCTTTTATGTTCTTCCCACTTCGTTTACAATCACTTACTGACACAACCTCAAACACACACACACACACACACACACACACACACACACACACACACACACACACACTCCAGTGTGTATTCAGGAGCTAGACAATAGTACACTTACACATTGAAGGTATTCGGCAGACGCCATTATTCATCTCGACTTACATTTATCTCCTTCATACAACTGAGCTGCTTTGGGTTTAAGGGCCATGCTCAGGGGCCCAAAACTGGTGACAAATAGAGAGTAGATAATAGCAGTTTTGGACAGTAATGAAGTAAATGTAAATCGTTACTGTACTTGAGCAGCTTTTTCACGTATTTGTAATTTACTGAAGTATTTCCATTTACTGAAACTTCACTACATTTCAAAGTCAAGAATTTTACTTTTTACTCTACATTTTGTGATAGTAGAAAAAAAAAATTCACATCAGTACAGGCATTGAGGCTTATTGCCGCCCCATTGTTCAGCATCCCCAATGAGCTCAATTAAGACTTCTCTTTTAGATGTTTGCTCTGAAGTGCACTTAATTCCCCAGTAGAAATAAAGAAAATAAACTCTATTAGCATATCAGTGTTGCGAAAAAATTTAATTGCGCCAATTCAGGAGGGAAAATTTGGCGAATTTCTCCATTTTTTCCCCCCAAAAATATATATTTTAATTATTTTCTAAATTCCTTCGTGGTCACGCTGCTTTTCTGTACAACTGGATTGAAGTGGAATTCCAGTGTGTTTACTATCCATGAGGAGTGGTGGTGCTGGTTTCTCCATCACACACACACACACACACACACACACACACACACACACACTTTCATGAATATCATGAATCGTATATGACTTGTGCTTCACTGTTGATGAGATGTGCAAATTCACTTCCATTACCCCTTTTACTTCTTATACCTGCTTCTCACACTCTCTTTACTCTCTTTCTTTACACACACACACACACACACACACACACACACACACACACTTCCTGGCCGCTTAACCGATTCCCTTTCAGCCTGTCTGGCTTCAGGACGAGTCCTGATGCAATTCCACGCCGCACAATATCAGCCTTTTATCCGCCAAAATACTCTGTCTGCTTCCTCTCACTATGACTAGCACTACACACACACACACAAGCACAGTGCTTCAGGGTGTGTAGCGAACAAATGTTGAACCCAAACAAAGCTCTCAGCCGCAACAAAACCCAGTGTGTATGTAAAACAGAAGAAAGTGCGACAGAAGACCTTGGCGTTCTCCCTGACATTTTAATTGGAGTATGTGTGTGATCTTTCTGTCGTGTGTGTGTGTGTGTGTGTGTGTGTGTGTGTGAGCGAGTGCATGTGGATAAAATTGGAACCTGGAAACCTTTACAAAGCGTTTGAGAGCAAACACACTTACCCTCCACACACACTCACACACACACACACACACACACACACTTCGGAGGCTTTTATGGCGCTCGTTGGCAGGAGTAACACACTTGGGGCTGCGGCGTTCGAGGAAAGTGTGAAAGAAAACGCGGTTGAATTGCGATGAAGCAGAGTGACCGTGAATTTAAATGTCTTCCAATAACAGCATGCGTTTTTATTCCACAGCAGTCCGACCTTCTGAGTTCTGTTACAATCTTCATCTGTCGAAGAACCTGCGTTCTCTCAGTGCAGAAACTCCTCCCATCTGAAGACTTTCTCCTGGTGGAACAACTTAAAACTTTCACACTGAAACTCCATAAACCTTCTGCAGTGTGTTTCTCATAGAACCAGTGCTGGACTGTGAGGAATTAAATGAAAAATCGTTACTGTAGTTGAGTTTAATAGATTGGACAGAGGTTTCTCACATGTAGACATCTAGACAGACGTAGACATCTAGGTCTCTCTCTCTCTCTCTCTCTCTCTCTCTCTCTCTCTCTCTCTCTCTCTCTCTCTCTGTCTGTCTTTCCGTATCTGGTTCTTCTTGGGGGCACACAATTGTATTGAAGGTTTTTGATTCCCTTCATCTGGACTTGAAAACCCAAACATGTTCCATTATGCTCTTGTGTACAAAGCCAGCTCCATGAAGATCTGCCTTCCATGGGGTGGAGTGGAAGATCTCCTTCTGAAGAGCTGTTGAACAATGATGAATGTGAACGCTGACTGCGCCCCAGACCTCCTCACCTCGCCTCACCTCACCTACTACATCATACTTTACTAACACTCTTATGGCTGAATGAACATCTCCACAAAATCTAGTGGAACATCTTCCCAGAAGAGTGGAACTTATTAAAACACTGGACTAAATGTGGAATGCGGTGTTGCTCATCGAATCGTAAAGCGACAGCAGAGATCTGATTTCTCTCCGTGGATTTTCTCCATCGCTTCTAAAACTTTTCTCTTCAGTTCCCTTATTTATTTGTTTATTTTTCTTCAGCGCTCTTCATATGACTGCACTTTTTCATTGTGTCGCATCAAACCTCAGTGTCGTTTCTGACTCGATCACCCCCCATTCATCTTTCTTTATCTTCTTCTCTTCTGTCTTTCATTCTGGCTCTTTGCATTCACACGCTGATGCCTGAGCTGCACAGATAAGGACATCTGCATGCCCACACACACACACACACACACACACACACCCACACCCACACACCAGAGGGATCTCAAAGGCTCCAGGATCCACGTTATGACCCAGAAAGGTTCCCAGGTAGTGACTCCATCATGATGGAGGAGTGTTTTGGGCTTGCCAGGTGTTTTCCTTTCCACCCACAGAAGGTCAAAGGTCACGGAACCCGTACGGGCCAGCCCGTTGAGAATGCACGATGGAAATGTATTTATTTATTCATTGAAAGTGTGTCGTGGTACTACAGCAACAGGAAATGAGTCGCGCGGAGAAGGTGTCGGCGCGAGACGGCTCGGGAACGAGCAGGGGACGGGGTTTTATTTACAAATATTTCCGTTAAATTATATAAAAAAAAATTTTTTAATGGAGTAAAAATTTCATAAACTACATGAAATGAGAAAAATATGAAAAGTAACAACTGCAACACAAAGTGTTAATTACACTTCAGCAGGAAGGTGTGTGTGTGTGTGTGTGTGTGTGTGTGTGTGTGTGTGTGTGTGTGTGTGTGTGTGTGTGTGGCTGTGTACAGTAGCAGACCAGCAGAGACACAGCAGCGTGTATCACCAGGATCTGTCATATACTGTTAGTAGGATAAATCTATACTCACACTAACTTAATATATTACTGTGTGTGTGTGCGGGTGGGGGGTGTTGTATTCCCGATAGGATCAGACAGGAGCAGATGAACGTTGGAAGGGTTCGAGTGTCTAATCACACACTTTGACCTTCTCTGTCTCTTTGACAGTAACATATAGTGTTGATTCAGATCACATCCAGAAACGTCCCAGATACTTTGCAAGATCCACACACACACATATATATACTTACACACACACACACACCTACACATATACACACACACACTTACACACACATACACATATACACTCACACACACACACAAACACACATACATACACTTACACACACACTTACATATACTTACAGACATTCACATATACACACATACTCACACTTACACACATACACACACACTTACACATTCACATATACACACACTTACACATACTTACACAGACATTCACTTACACACTTACATACACACACACACACACAAACAAGAGAAATACCAAGAAGCTTTGTTTAATTTTTCTTTCTTCTTTGTCTCACTCTTTCTCTTGCTCTCTCACTCTCTTTCTCTCTTTTCTCTATAAGTCTCACTCTCTACCTCTTTCTCTATTTCTCACTCGTTCTTTCTTTCTTTCTTTCTTTCTTTCTTTTTCTTTCTTTCTTTCTCTCCTTTTACACACACACACACACACACACACACACACACACACACCTTTCACACAGCCGTATGTACACGAACCCCAAACAGAAGCCGATACGTGACATTTTAAATATGTAAATATTGTAATGAGGTAAAGTTACTTCAAAGGAAGTCCCTCATGAATATTCATTTGCGTACGGAATTCTTATCTGGCGTCTACCGGGCCGGCCACATGGCTCCTGACGTGCTGACTTGATGGAAAAGGACGGGTGAAGAACAAACAGGTACCTGTGCCAGGGAAATCAAAGGGAGCATCCCAAACACACACTCACACACACACACACAAACATCTGGACACGAGGGTGCATCTCATCACTATGAAAAGGCGACGAATCACAACGTGTAGAATGTAGAAAAATTCGGAATAAAAACGGAGAGAAGGAGATTTGGAGGCTAATGACGCAGACTTGTTCAGATATTTTCTGGGGTTCCTGATCGCTATCCGTTGTACTTCCAGATCTTTTTTCTGCTCTGTGCGTGTGTGTGTGTGTGTGTGTGTGTGTGTGTGTGCGCACATGTTCGAGAGTGGTGGTCCGGTCAGGAAGTATGTGTGGGGATAGTTTGTAGAGTATGGCACGATGCAGGGCAGGAACATAGGAAGAGGTGGAGTGGAGTGATGGGTGGAACAGGAGAACACCCCGATTAAAACAATAAACAGCTGGTGGGGTAGAGGGAGAAGGGAAAAGAGAGAGAGGGAGAGAAACAGAGAGTGAGGGTTTAGTTCTGATTTTGTAACCGGAGGGTGAAGATGGTGGAAAGAAGGAGAACGGGATTCGAAAGGAAATAGAGCAAGTTGGAAAAGTTCTTCATGAACGATCTGAAGAAGAAAAGAGAGATGGTTTGATGGTTTGTGTGTATGGTGGGGGGGAGGATCGATGTTCTGGAGGTGTTCTACAGAATTGCAAGATTTAGGTCTGAACTGGGCCGGATTTGAATTTGGATCCTTTGCTCCTTTGCCTCGTCTTGTCTGGTTCCCCTTTGATGACTCTGGCAGCTCTACAGAACGCCGTGGTCCTCAGCGACCCTCACACAGAGAGCCTTTTCACAAGGATAATCGAGTCTGAACGCCTGCTTACAGAGGCAGAGGAGACCAGAAACAGGGCATTTTCTGTATGTGGAGGAGAAACAAGTCAAAAGTGAGCGAGACCTGGCAAGATGGTTTTGAACCCGTGAAACCTTTCAGAGCTGTGAATTTGGACCAAAGGCAGAATTCTACTACCGGTTTATCAAGGGCTCTGGATCTTGTAGCCCTCAGGTTGCAGAGTTTTCCTCCTAAAATAAGTATTTTCTGGATATTGTAGCCCCAGGTTCTAGACTTTTTTCACCTAAAAAGAGGATTTGTTTAGATCTTATAGCCCCCAGGTTCCAGAGTTTTCCGGCACAATTTTCTGGACCTTTTTGCCTGAAGGGCTTCGGATTCTTGGTTGCCAGGTTTTAGAAATTGCTTTAATTCCTTCATTCTTTCGCTCTGGATTTTCTGTTCTAGGTTTTCGGAACTTGTTTCCTTCTATCCTTTGCCACAGATATTGCCATAAAAAGTATCCCCCAGGGCTTTGAGATCTTTTGGACAAGACTCTTTTTCTGTTGCAGCTTGACAGGGCAGTATGGCGGGGCAGGACGGCTGGACAGCGCTGCCCTTTTGCCTCTTGATTCATGGTTTTACTGGCAGAATCAGATTCTTCTTACACAGATCTGATCTGGATAGTTTCTGAGCCTAGGCAACCATAATTGGATGTAAGAGGTGATTTCTGTCCTTGAAGGAAGGATAAAAGTGCGACGATGATGATTGGCCTGAACTTTAGTCTTCAAGAGCTGCTGAAGAAGTTCGAGGAGGTACTTCCTTTGCATCCTTTTTTAAGTCGAGCACGATCAGACCAGTTTTCGGCCACTGATCAGACTTGAGATGTTCAACGTCAGCATGTAGCTGGAGGGTCAATCAAGGTTGTTCAATATCAGCCAAATGTGGTCGATTTTCCCGAAAGTAATGGCACCTTTCTATATATTTCAATGTCAATGCTTTTGGGTTTTTTTTTGTCTTTTATTTACGCCTTTGTTTCCGTGTGTGTGTGTGTGTGTGTGTGTGTTTAAGGTAAGGCTGGTTAAATCATAGGCAGTACACTCATATCACTGGGGACATATTACCTACCAGAAGCAATTATTTAACCTAATAAACTTCGATGCTTCATTGTCTACTTTAATAGCTCAGGCAGCTTGCGTGTGATGGCGGCTGATTCAAAGCTGTGTGTTTCGAGCATTTTTTTTCTGGTCCCAGTAAAAATCTTTCTTCATCACCCCTTGACGTATAGCGAGCAAAAATGCTGCTTCCTGTCTGTATTTTGGTAATGTAGCATACAGTCAGTGAACTGGAATAGCGTAACTCTATAGCACAGTCTATCACACACACACACACACACAGACACACACAGGTCAGGAGAGGTTTAACTCCTGTGTGTGTGTGTGTGTGTGTGTGTGTGTGTGTGTGTGTGTGTGTGTGTCCATGTGCAAGGACTGACCAAAGCAATCTCAGGTCATTGATTAGTAGGACAGATTCCATTACTCAAAAAACTCCGCCAGCTACGCTCTGAGAGAGGGATAGAGAAAAGAGAGAGGGAGCGAGAGAATGCGACTGAGCTTTACATCACATAAGAAACAAACCACCATGAAAATCTGCAGATTTAAACCACATTTGCTAGTAAATGATACGTCCTACTTTACTGCTCTTCTGTCTCCTGAAGCTTCTCACATTACATACACTATACAGCTGAAAGTTGGTGGACACCTGAGCGTTTTGAACATCCCAGTCCACATCTAGTCCACCATTTGCCGTTATAATAACCTCCACACTGTTGGGAAGATGTTTGAAGATGATCAATAGGGCTATCCTATGTAAAGCAGATCTTCATGGAGCTGACTTTGTGCACAGGAGCAGTGTCATGCTGGAACAGGTCTGGGTCTGCTAGTTCAAGAGGAGGGAAAATTTCCAGTAGGCGTTCTATACAATTATGTACCTTCAAGTTCATGGGAACAGTTTGGAGAAGAAGCACATATGGCTGGAAGAGTCAGTTGGTGGAACTCTTCTTGAAAGTACACAAAGTGCTCAATATTAAATAAATGGTGCCTTAAAAGTAATTGAAAGTCTTCGAATTTGGTGTTTTGGAAAAAGTGGGAACCTTGTCCATTACCATGGACCTCTAATATATAGTGTATATTCTTGATGAAAAAACGCCTCTTTGCCCATTGGTTGAAGCACAGCTCCTGATCTAATCAGTCAGAGATCTCCTTACGGAATATTACAACACAATCATATGTTTTAGGAATCATATCCAGAACTGGCCCAAGCAGGCAGATTTGCTGTTCTAGAAAATAAATTTCCAGCGATCAGATTCAGTATCGTTCTCCAACACGCCGCTCACCTCCGGTGCTTTCGCTTTTCAATGTATTAAATATTTGTATTTTTGGCCTGGAATCATGAGACGACTCCTTTATGGACGTGTTTACTCTCAGATTTATTTGCGGATGCATGAAAAAAAAAAAACGATTCGATCCGCATCAAGCCGACGGACCGTAGATCACCGTAACATTTTTATTTAGTTTTTTCATAGCAAGACTCCTTCATCAATCACAGCGAGCGGTGGAGCATCGAGACCTGGGACTCGATTTGTTCCCGATCGAGTAACGGGTTAAGAATGACTTTATCGGGGTGTTCAGAACGAGAGAACGGATCGCTCCGGTTATTCCAGGTTACGTTTTTGCGTATTTATTGCGTGCGATTGACGTGTTTTGGACTTCGGAAGCCATGAAACCGAGCTCCTTTTTCTTTCTGACCGATTTCTTGTGAAAGCTGAAGGTGATAGATGTTTGTGTGCATACCTGCATTCCGATCTGTCATTTCCTGAAAGTGTGTGTGTGTGTGTGTGTGAGACTTTAGAGCTTTTCTGCCGATTAGACTAATAAATAAAACATGGCCTGAAATGTGAGCGAGAGCTCTTATCTCCAGTTCTGAACTGACTGCCATGTGTGGAAGAAAGCGAAAGATGAAAAGGCAGCATGGAAAAGTTGTGGGTTTCCGGACCCATATATTCACACTCGATGGTCATTTTTGTGTATTTGCTGGCAGGGTTGATAATTGAGCTTAAAAACCTTTAAAGCCGCCTCTTTACAGCACCTTCAATCATCCAGTTTCTCTTTCCAGCACTGTTTATACTCTACTTTTATTTTATCCATTTATAGTTCCAATGCATAAAGTCCTTATGTGTTATCAGCTACAAAGCGTGGCACAGGGAAGCGGGAGTTGGCGACCCCGGGACGTCTGCGATTGTTTGGAACCGGTTCAAACTAGTTTTCGAACCCCTTTCCATTAGTTATAATGGAGCAGTGGAAAAGCCTTTTATAAAAATGGTGGTAGTGTAAATGGAAATTCGGCGTCATTACCAGTTAGTCCCCAGGTGGTGTTTGAACGGCCCTCACACCAGAGAATATGGAGGCTGCTCGAGCTGAAGAGCTCTCGCCACTCCATTCCACAAAATGCATCGTCGCTGTATTGAGCCGTTTCCTCTTCGTAATGGCGCATCCGTGTCGTAATCTCATGAGCAGACGTGACACGGTCTAGACGTCCTAACTTGGATTGTACCTCCTGATAAATGATTAAAATGAAAATAAACCCATAACCCTCCATGTAAATTAGTACTGGACCATATAATAAAAATAGATGTAATTTCAAGGTCTGGGGTGCAGTCAGCAGTCACATTCATCCCAAAGGTGTTCAACAGGGTTGGAGCTCTGTAGCAGATCTTCCACACACATCTAACTCATGTAGGGTATATCTTCATGCAGCAGGCTTTGTTCTCAGGAGCATTGTCATGCAGGAACTGGATTGAATTTCCAAGTCCAGGTGAAGGAAATATTTCATGCTCTTGCATTTAACTGTTTGTGTAGTGTATTTGTACTAAATGGCACAAAACGAGAAGAAACCTGCAGACGTTTTAAGGAAACGTGGCATTGGTTTTCTGTTTCACATCAAAGATTTTTTAGAGGATTCCACAGGACCCGTTATGTCTTATGAGATTTTGTGTAACTTTATGCAGAAAATAAAGAGACAAAAACAGACCCCAGAAGGTTTTTATTTAATTTGTGGGATTTGAAACAATCGTGTATGTGTATATATAAATATAGGTCTGAGTGTGTATGCGTTTAAAAGTTAAATATCCAGAACGTTTAACACGTTTTAGAAAAGAGCAGCTCGGTTGTGTCTTTATGTGTCTCTGCTTCTGTCCTCTGGAGACGGTTTGAAAGGAAACCTAAAGCTCTACACAGACATACTTACGCAAGCAGAGATTAGAGATTAACTGCCGTTTTGATTGTGTGTGTGTGTGTGTGTGTGTGTGTGTGTGTGTGTGTGTGTGTGTTTTGTGTTTGTAATTATGGGTCAGATTGCTTCCTGTTGCTTCTCCCCATGGTTTTGTTTGGCGTTTGATGTTGCACAATCAAGCCCTGATTGCTCTGTAATGAAGTCAGTAGTCCAGTCCAGAGTCTGAGCCATCTCATATCTCCGTGTGTGTGTGTGTGTGTGTGTGTGTGTGTGTGTGTGTGTGTGTGTGCAATTTTAGTGCACATACATCAATCACATGTGCACAACACACTTACCGCAGGGCCAATAAAGCCACGCCCCAATCATGTTAGAAATGTCCATCTTGGCGAGTTTTTACATAATTACACAAATTTTACATACACACAGTTTTTACAACAAAAATTCTACTAACAATTAAATCAAAGTCGAGCATTTTATTTTTTAACCGCTTATGACAGTACGATTTATATACATTTCCCCAGATTTCGAAATAATTCCCATCAATTCCTGGTAATTTTTCAACTTCAAGTTGAAAGTTTCCAGAAATTTCCACCTCTTTGCAGCTCTGGTACGCAGATGTAAAGATGTAAAGAAGAAAATTGTATGAAATGTGTGTGGGCACGTGTAGTGCGGGTGTATGATTGCGTTGGTGCGATGTTCACGAGTTTAATCTTGTCCTGTGTGTGTGTGTGTGTGTGTGTGTGTGTAGGATATCCAGGCGGAGATTGACGCCCATAACGATGTATTCAAGAGCGTGGACGGAAACAAGCTGAGGATGGTGAAGGCCCTGGGCAGTTCTGAGGAGGCCGTGTTTCTGCAGCAGAGGCTGGATGATATGAACCAGCGATGGAACGAGCTAAAGGCCAAGTCGGCTAACATACGGTGGGCACAAGAAGATCACGTGGACAGAAGGGTAGAAAGAAACAGAGTGGGTGGTTGCTGAAATGTGGGTTTTAAACAGAGACACTGTTGATTTATTATTTAAATGTCATTCGGGATAAATTAGCGAACATGCGTAATTATCAAGTCGTTGTCATGTCGCTATTGTTCGGTGCCTTTATCACCAACGCACTCGGAGCAGGAGGAAAGTGAGATCTGGAGATGATTCCGACTACACTGATGTGTTCCCGTATCTCCTATTTATTCAATTCAGTTCATTTTCTAGAGTGCTTTTAACAATGGGCTTCTTTTTAGAGACTTGTATTGAGGTGTGTGTGTGTGTGTGTGTGTGTGTGTGTGTGTGTGTGTGTGTGTGTGTGTGTGTGTGTGTAGGGCTCACCTGGAGGCCAGCGCAGAGCGATGGAGCAGGCTGCTGTCCATTCTCGAAGAGTTGTGGAGGTGGATCTGCCAGAAGGACGACGAGCTCACTAAACAGATGCCTATCGGAGGGGACGTGCCAACGTTAATGCAGCAGCACAGCCACTGCTTGGTCAGTACACACACACACACTCACTCATACACACATACACTCACACACAACTTCTAGTCTTGTCTATGTTTAGATCCTCTGGTGTCTAGTTTTTGACCTTTTGGTGCTGACCTGCTTTTGGCCCTTAGACACCCTGTATTTTCCCATTTGGTCGAGTCTATTTTTCTAGATCTTAAACTAGTAGTGTTGACCTCTACCTCTTTTTGTCTAGAGCTCCTGTCCTGTTTATCCTGACCCTTCGCTCTGGTCACTTTGTATAGACACAGTGGTTCCTGTCATTTTGGCTCATTCTTTTTTCTAGAACATCTGGTCCTGCCCCTGACTTATTTCTAAACTCCCTGTTCTGACCCATGGTATACGTTCCTTTGTCTAGAGCCCCTGGTTTCCTTTCTGTTTTTTATTTTATTATTATTATTATTATTATTATTATTTTCTTTCTAGACCCTTTGTTCCTCCACTTGACCATTTTCCAGACTTCTTGGATATTCTGGTTTAGACCCTTCTTGTCCAGACAAATTGGTCTAGTTGCTTTGTCTAGAGCCCCCACTTCCCTCTTCTTTTCTTGACCCCTTTGGGCTTGAGCCTAACATTTATTTGGCAAAATAATTTGGTTCTGACCCTTGGGGGTCATCAAAGAGTGTTATGTTTTGCTAATGCGCGGTACAGGGACGTGAGCGTTTTCAGAAACGATTAAAAAAGGTTTTGTGCGCCATTTTTCAATTTATCCGGATTACATAAATGTAGCCCAAGTCTAGCTGCTTTATCCTAAAGCCTGTAAGTCTGACTTTTTATTTCTTACTTCTTCACTTTTGCTGGCTTTGGTACTGTTGCAGGTCCTGGTGCACCGATCAAAGGAAGCTGATTCAAAAGCAGCTGCCCACATCTGGAAAGATTGCTTTGATCTGCTGCTGATACACACAGTGAAGTTTTTATAGGCTGAATATTGTTTTCATTCAGGGGATAATGTACATTGTGGTTATAAAGTCCTGGCTTGACTTCACCACAGCTAACTGCTAATTCCTCCTATTAGAATTGAGGGAACTGTTCAGGGCTCTCATTCCAGCGTGGTCTGTTTAGGACCAAACTAAGAACTGTACAAAAGAGCGTGCAGTGCTGCGTGTTGATCTTCACAATCCCTGTCCGCAGGGAACCACGGGACGCGGAGGTCTTTGAGCCTGTAATTAGCCTTCGCTAGTGCAAAGGCGCGAAAGACAGTTAAGGGGGTTTTCTTCTTTTCTTCCTCGCCTCTCTTCTTCTCTTCTCCACTCCTTTCTCACTGTGACAGATTGAATAATGACCTCGAGGAGTCGAGGGTAAAAAGCGTTGCGCGACTACCCTTCCTCGCCCTTTTATTTTTCTCGCCGCTCCCTCGCTTTGTGTTTTAATGGTTCGCCTCTCGGCTTGAGCGTGAATTTCGGGGGCGAAGCGATCCGGGGCGAACACGTCGCAGATGATTAGCTCTGCAGTAGGAAGTCTAGTGCATAATGAACGTGTGTGTTTTCGCAACGATAAGACCAGGGAGCTGCTGGTGTACTTCTGCGTTTGGGTGTGTGTATATACGTGTGTGTGTGTGTGTGTGTGTGTGTGTGTGTGTGTGTGTGTGTGTGTGTGTGTAGAGAGGCTGGGCACTTGAAGGAGGAGCATTAGCAAAACACTGTGCAAGGATCAAGCAGCTTCGGGGTAAAAAAAAAAAAACTGAATTAGCCTGAATGTTAGATGTTACAAATTGTTAAAGCTGTTCCATCTGTGTGTGTGTGTGTGTGTGTGTGTGTGTGTGTGTGTGTGTGTGTGTGTGTGTGTGTGTGTGAACTACAGACAAGCACTTCTTCATTAAGTGAGTAGACTAAAGCAATTAAATGCAGCTGTGTAACATTAATGGGTGCAGCGTTTTAGCAACTACACACGTAATTATGGGAAAATCACACACTCATTATAAAACGTTGTTGTTCACATTTGCAAATTTTGTTCTGTTCGGTGGTTCCAGTTACACGTATCAAATAAACAAAAACATAATTGGCACGCGAGTGCAGCAGCAGCAGCAGCGGGTGATTCGGATGCTCTTCAGATCCGTTTGGTTCAATTGGTAAAACACCACTAGGGTCCATGCAGACGTTTTATTTGAAGCCGTCTCCACACTAGTACATATCTTTCTCTCTATTTTGGCCTTTCGTCCGCACTGTTAACAGAAAAACAGCTTTTTGAAAAATTTCTCCAAAGTGGATAAATTCGAAAACGCCGTTTTCACGTGGCAGCATGGACTGTGTGGGGAAACGGAGGCTTTCGAAAATGATCTTTCAGAGAAAGTGAATAAACGGCGAGTGAAAATGACGCACGTTGGCTCATGTGGCAGTACAGGGGCGCAAGAGTTTTCCAGACATTTCTGTTTAGATAGGGACTTTTGGGACACGATGGAAAGCGAAAGTGTAGACGTGAATCGTTTTTAGACGAAGTGTAGACGTAGCCTAACTGAAGAAGCTTCTGGAATGTCCACTGCTGGTCTTTATTTATAGATAGACAGACAGACAGACAGATGTTGGTTGCTAGGTTGGTTGCCAGGTTGGCTGGCTGGTTGGTTGGTTGGTTGCCTGGTTGGTTGGTTGGTTGGTTAGTTGCCAGGTTGGTTGGTTGGTTGCTAGGTTGGTTGCCAGGTTGGTTGCCAGGTTGGTTGGTTGCTAAGTTGGTTGCCAGGTTGGTTCAGGATTACTTTCAATTTCGGAATAAGTCTCCAACTTTTCCTGCTCCAAAACAACCCCAAAACATTAAGCTTTAACCTTCATGTCTGACTGTGGGGTAGAGGGAGTCTGATCACGTCTTCTCCCTGGTCTAAGTCTTAAAGACGTTCTTCTGTTAGAGACAGAAATGTCAAGTATGGACTCATCACATGTCTACAGAACTTTCTTCCAGCCTTCTGTTCTGTGTTGTGCTAACTCGTAATGCATAAAAACAACAGGATTTTTGGTCACACTTGGTAAGTATGGCTTCAGGTCTAATAATTGGTTAGTCGTCAAAATTTGATTGCAAATAAATTGTACATTCCGTCCCTCAGTCTGTCATTTCTGAGGTGATACACGACTCCGAAAGCATCTATTTCTTTGCCGTTTTTGTCACGGAGCCTTCTATTTCTGCTATTTCACTCTCTACATCTTTTCCTGCTGCTTCCTTGGAGGCCCTGACTTTCAACACTGAACTTAACTATCCTTCCATCACTGCCAATCACAGCCCCCGAGAAACTGGAGATTCTGGAACAGAGTCTGGCGTCGCTCCGCGCTCTCTCGCTCAAAGTCACTTTGTCTTTATGGGTTTCCGTCCCTGTGCCGAGCATCGTTAAGCAGGTCAGCGCTCGCACTCGCGCAATTTCGGTTGTCCGCCGCTGCCGCTTCCCTCCGCGCAGGCCTCCTTCCTCTGATGAAGATATTCCATATAATCGTTTTTTATTAATCACGCTTTCAATTATCCAATAAAGCGCTTCCATTCGTGGTGCCGTAATTAAGATCATCAATCAGCGTTTATTTAATCACGCCCGCCTCGCGTGGAATTGCGGCTCCTAATTAATTTATATCGCACATAAAGGGGACATCGAAACGTCCTAAAAGACGAGTTTTTTTTTTTTTCCCCAGTTCGACTGGCTCGCTGCCGCTCATGAATATTTAATGCGTTCGCGCTGTTCCTGAACCAATACATTTCATCATAAATATTTGATTCTGCGAGTCCCCTTCAGGAACACTGCAGTTGACAAAAAGGCGTGTAAAGTATGGCAGTGTAAAGTTTGGGAGAAAGAGTTATTGCTCGTCGTTTTTTGTACAAAACTGTGTACCGTGGAGCCTGAGAGAACGTGAGGAGCTGCAGGAAATCCATCGATCTGATTCACTGGGTACGTTTTTGTATCAGCGCAGGTATTGTTTCTGTGGGAACAGTCGGCACGAGGACTGCGTGATATATCAGTACTGTTGATATATCGCAAATGGGCATATCGTCATGTGCATGTCGCCGGGGCCTGTGATAAATAAACACTTTAATACTACTATTATAATATAATACTATACGATACTCAAGACTGCAAAATACGCAGCAGATGCAGTGTTTATTTGGAAGAAAATTTGTGGCTGTTCTATAACTGTATAAGGACAAAAGTGTGTGGACACTCGAGCATAAGATTGGTGTGCTTTTGGAACTCCACTCTTCTGGGAAGATGTTTCACAAGATTTTTTGAGTGTGCTGGTGGAGATTTGTGCTCATTTATATACAAGAGATGAAAGAGGACGGACTGACGGACGGACGGACGGACAGACAGACAGACAGACAGACAGACAGACAGATAGATAGAGATGGGGTTAGATGATAGATGGGGATAGATAGACAGATAGATGGATAGATAAACAGACAGACAGTTGGACGGACAGACAGATGAGGTTAGATAGACAGATAGACGGATAGATAAACAGACGGATAGATAGATAGATAGATAGATAGATAGATAGATAGATAGATAGAGAGATAGAGAGATAGAGAGATAGATAGAGAGATGGGGTTAGATGATAGATGGGGATAGACAGAGAGAAAAATATTTAGGTGAGTAGACAGACAGACAGACAGACAGACAGACTGATTGATTGATTGATTCGCTGTATTGCCTGTGAAGGATTAGCAGCAAATCTGGATTCTTCAGGAGAAACAATATAGAGAGGGTTTGTGACCTTTATCTCACAGATAGATGTTACAGTATTGTTCGATCTCTGAAGCAAACGAGCTCCAGTCCATCAGGCAGAACATTAGATTGTGGTGCCAAATTAGCCCAAGAACATTAGGCTGCTAAGACGAATCACGTGGATCCTGTATAGCATTAACTCTTTTCTTTCAGCTTATCGCATCTCACCTGATACTGAATCATGAAAACTGATTGTAGATCTGTTAACTGATCTCGTTAGCTTTATCTCCCTCGGATCATGCGAACTCTTGCGTTCTGCTGATCGGTTTGAAGCTGCACCCTGAAGGACAGTATAATGTATGAGAAAATTCATCTCGTTTCAGCGCCTGTCTTTATCTACGGCCTCGGAGAGAAATAATGCCCCTATTTTGTCTCTGTTTGGGGAAAAAAAGAGAAAAAAGGATCATTTTTCTTTTCAGGGCTTTGAAGAAGTTGTAGGTTGCAGCTCTTTATTATTTGATCAATAAGAAGGCAGTGAAGCGTCCGAGGTCTGAAGTTGTTTACTGTATCGGCTTGAGGTCGCCTCGTCATTTTTACCGTCTATAACTCTGCGTTACCAAACGTAAAAGTTCTTTATTAATTAGCTTTAATTATCTGGGGTTGTACTGAAGAAGGGCTGCTGCTGTGGGACTTCAGACAGTTGTTATATCTACTTGAGATGTTTATGGCTTCAGAGTAGTTACAGTCCATGTTGTGTGTATTTATTGTCCTGGATTCGTCTCACACTGTTGTTTATCTGCTGTCGTGAAGAGAAGTGGAAAAAAGCCTGGGGGAGCAAGAATCCGGTGGTTTCGTTCACGAGGCGGCCACATTAAGTGCTCATCTGCTTTTATTATGAGCTCCACTCTTCTGGGTAGATGTTCCACTAGATTTTGTGTAGACTTGTGTGATAGATTCAATGATCCACAAGGGAGTCAGTAAAGTTAGATCTTGATGTAGGTAGGAAGGTGAGGAGGCCTGGGGTGCAGTCAGTGTTTACATTCATCCAAAAGGTGTTCAGTAGCTCTATAGCAGGAGATCATCTTCACACATCCAACCCATGGAAAGCAGATCTTCATGGAGATGGCTTTGTGCACAGGAAAACTGCCGAATTGCATTTTTCTGGTTTCTGTTGAAGTTTGGAGAATTAAAATGAGTGCCAATTGCCAACGAAGCTTCTCCAGGTCAGACTGTGCTGGATTTTTATCTTTCTTGGTTTACCTCAGCCAGCGTTGTCATTTCTTGGTAATGTCATCACTTCGGAGAGAGAGAGAGAGAAAGCTGAGGAGACGGCGTGACTGCAGCAGCTTGAATTTTAAGCAGTTTTCGGGAAAGAGAGCGAAAAAAGAGAAGCTGGCGTCTCTTCACTTTCCGGTCTCAAACCCGAGCGAGAACTCGGTGTCTGCCATTCGGAGAAATGAAGCTGACCACGTTGTTGAACTTCGCTCAGATGATTAACGACCCTGGATAATTGATTGCAAGAATACGCTTTGCTACGTGCAGGACTGTCGTTAAGCAGTGACGCAGCAGATCCTCTCCGTCCTGTTGCCTTGTAGCTATTAGAAAATAAACTATATTACCAAAAGTTTGTGGACACCTGGTCTTTAGTTTGGTATGTGCTTTTTTGCTCTTCTTATAATTCCCTCAACTCTTCTGGTAAGATGTTTCACCAAATTTTGTGGTCCACAGAAGGTCTCTTTCACGTTTTCACCAGCGATCTCAAGTTACGTGACTGAACCCGGTGATGATTTTAATAAATAAAAATGGCTATAACCTCTGTTTAGCCGCTAACACAGGAGTCCTCTGTGAACCTCAGACAACTGAATGCTCCTCCACACTCTGGGTTCTTTAAATCACGCCTGCTTTCGAAGGTCTATAAAAAGCTTCCTCATAAACAGCCCACTCCTGCGTGATTCCTCTCTATCCCACTTCTATTATCTCTTCTTGTGTCTCATTTCCTCTCTTTCTCAGAGACAAACAAAAGCCAGTGAATGGCCGCTTTTCAGTCTCTTTCTATATTAAAGCGTTAAGGGACTGAGTGTGGAGAACATTTTGCTTCTTCTAAAGTTTCAGAGCGAAATCTATTGGTGGTTAAGGCTCTGGGGTGTTGATCAGTGGGTTGGGGGCCCGAGCATAGCCAAGCTGCCACTGTTGGTCCCTTGAGCAAGGCCCTTAACCCTCTCTGCGCTATCATTGTGCTCTCTGACTCCAACTTCCAAACAAAGCTTTCTTCTTTGCATTTGTGGATGACGTGGCAAAGTGATTTCTGGAGGTGTTAATAAGCCCATGCAGTGATTTCCATCACAAAATCATGACTGTTTTTTTTTAGAATGCGGTGCCACCTGGTGGCCCGGAGGTCACAGGAATCCAATATTGATTCACCCGTGTGCACAGAGATTTCTCCAGATTCTTTCAATAATATTTCTTTGATGAGATATTCAATTGTTTTGCAGTTTGATGTTGAACATTATTCTGAAGTTGTTCCACATCTTTCAGATTGTTGAAGCTCCGCCCATCTTTACTTCTAAGAGACTCTGCCTCTCTAAGTTACACTATTTATACCCAATCATCCTACTGACCTGCTGCCAATAAACCTTAATTAGTTACAAAATGTTTCTCCAAGTGTTTTTCCATTTTTTAAGAAATGTACAGTTTTTTAAGGAAAAAAAACTGTACATTTAAACATGAAATATGTTTTCTATGTTCTGTTGAGAATAAAATATGGGTTTATCAGATCAAATCATTGCATTCTGTATTTATTTACATTTTACACAGACAATAATTAAACAAGTTGTGGTGCACGAATCAAAACACGTGACACAAAAATTAAAGAAAACAAGGCAGATCACGTTATCACATGGGGGGCAGGAAGACAAGAAGACATCAGTGCTGGAGCTCAGGATAGACAGAGGAGGAAAAAAGATTGATGCCTGCTGTGGCCAAGAATTACTGTTTCCTGTTGTTAATTAGGATCATTAGCAAGTCCCAGTTCTCAAAAAAAAAAAAAAAAAAAAAAACACACACGCACGATAAATTTGTTTGAAAACGCTTTTATTTTTATATAACGTTTAATTTAGCTCATTTCATGACAGCATTTCTTTTTTTTCGGATATTATTGTATATTGTGCTTGAAAATTGTATTTAATGCAATATATAAAATTGTCGTACGTCTATTTCCCATCGATTCCTCGCCCTCTTCCCCGTCGTACTCCATCCTGCAGATGCAATAAACGAGCGTTTTTAATAAATTTTAGGTTCAGTGGCACTTTTTGTCTGTTTTTATGATTTAAACGAGTGCCATTACTTTCGAGCTTCAACAATAAAGCTTCGTATTGTCACCTTTATTCGATTTCCTTTTACTCGTTCTTTATTTGGCCTCGTTTTTTTTTTTTTTTCTGTTGAGGAGGACCATTGTGCTGCTTTTTATAGTGGACCTTCACACATCTTCATTCTTCCACCTCAAATCATTCTTTTCAGAACAGGATCACAGACTAAACCATGAAACGAATGACTTCTTACACATTTTTCGCTTTTCAGGCTTTGAGGGCGGAGCTAAAGGAGAGAGAGAACATCGTGGTGAACGCGTTGGACCAGGCACGCATGTTCCTGGCTGATCAGCCCATCGAAGGGCCTGAGGAACCGCGGAAGAACCTGCAGCCGAAAACAGGTAAGAGCTATATACCAGGTGTTCAGTGACCTTAAATTGGTGATTTTAAAGAAACCAGCATGACTGACAGCTCCTGACTAGAAACCTTCAGGGAGCAGCTGATGATGGGACTATAATGAATGGAAGTTCATCTAAGGGAGATTTTCCCCTCATGGGAACATCCTTCAGGGAACAGTTGATAACCTAAACAACGATTGATCTATAATTAATAGATGAGGTGTTGAGGATGGGTTTGCTTTAGAGTCTGGTTCTTCACAAAGTTCTTCTCAGGGATTTTTTTCTCCTCATCACCCAGATCCCAAATAGTTTTTCCCAGATCCTAAGTGCTTTAAGCTAGCTTAGAAAAACTGCTAGTTTCATGCTAGCAAACGTTCATCCACAGATAACCTGTGCAGCAATGATCGAACTATAATGAATGAACAAGGTGTTAAGGATGAGGGTGGGTTTCCTTCAGAGTCTGGTTCTTCTCAGGAAGATTTTCCCCTCATGATCGCTAGTTTTACAATAGAAAACACTTGTCCACTCATTAAATTCCTCCTCAGATTCTTTACTTCAATCACGGAAAAAACGCTGAACAAAAACTTATGACGCTCTCCAGGAAAGAAAGCCATGCGCTGACCTGCAGAGAACTTCCTTCCTGGTCAGCTTTATTAGCAATACGGTTCGAGGTGCGGAACGGAGGTCTCTCAGCAGCTAAAAGCCACAAATTATTGGAGAAACCGTTAAAAAAGTGATGCGTTTGGCATGTTGAGGCCACACATTAATATTTGATCTGGGTTGCAGAGGCCTACGCCGGCTTTTCACCCTTTTGATGTGTCTTTCTGAAAGACACACATCACACACACTTGGTGTACAGACCATGCTCGGGTTTTGACAGTCTCTCAGGGAGATGCGTTTGATGTAACTTTAGTCGAGCATGAGATGGATGTTGGGGTTTTTTTTATTCCCCTCTGTACCGGTGCAAGGCCTTCTGTGTAGAAGCTGTACAGACATCTTCTCAGGGATGTGTCAGATAACACCACGAAGTGTGTGTGTGTGTGTGTGTGTGCACAAAAAAGAAATGAATGTTTGGACACCAAAGTATTTGGTATGCGCTTCTTTTGAACATCCTATTCCACATTTAGTCCCCATTTGCACTTGTGATACCTCCATTCCTCTGGGAAGATGTTCCGCTAGATTTTGTGGAGATTCCTCCATTCACAAGGGTGTTAGTAAAGTCCGGTACTGGTGTAGGTGAGATGAGGAGGTTCCTGAGGTGTTCTTTAGGGTTGGAGCTCTATAGCTGGAACAGGTTTGGATCTCTTTGAGTTCAAGCAAAGGGAAACTCTTCATGCTCCCACAACCAAAAAGACGTCCTGCATAATCATGTGCTTCCAACTTTGTGCAGTTGGGAAGAACCAAAAAACTCAGGTGTCACAACACTTTTGTCCATAAAGCTTGTTGCATTTTCAAATGTCCTCCATAAGAAACGAAATAAAATCCCGCCAAAGTCTAAAAAAAACGAACGCACACCATCACGTCGCTAAAGGTTCGACCTCATAAGCTTGTGTACTGCCCCAGTTTCTTCACGCGTCCGATTCGGATTCAGCTCGGACGTTTTTTTTTACCTCGGCCTGAAACGCGACATTTAAAGGGCAAAAAAAAATCAGCACAGCAAATAATTAGATGCCTGCACTTGTGACATCCTGTAATTGCTTTGGGAAATTATTTATATAACATCATGAAAACTGGTAGCGAGCTAATTTGGTTTATCTCTCTCCCTAGCATCAATAATAAAGGCCTTCACAGGGGCAGCAAAACATCTGCATCATTTTCGATTGGTATGACAGATACGTTATATGGAGAAAACTATTGGGAGACCGGACTTTTTTCAGCCATGTGTGGTTCTTAGCCAAACTGTTAGCATAAAGTTGGAGGGACACGACTGTATAGTATGCGGTAGCATGATTTTTTTTTCTACACTTGAACTAGGAGATCCAAACCTGCTCCAGCATGATGATGCCCCTGTACACAAAGCTAGCTGCATGAAGATATGCTTTAAATGGGTTTTTAGAAAGTTCTTTAAAAGCTAAGCGGTTAAGGGCCATGCTCAGGGGCCCAGAAGTGGCAGCTTGGTGCTCAGTGGCTGGGATTATGCACGTAATCTTATGCTCTTATGTGGCCTTATAATGTGTGTTGTAGCAACTCAAATCCAAATGTACGATTTGATTTTACACCCGTTTTGGTGGACTTTAGTGATCTTTCATGCTTCAACACATTAAAGAAAATCGCACCTCGATTGCGCAAACGGTTGCCAAGGAAACTGTTGTTGTTTCTTTTTTAATTAGATAGCTAGCCCCCCCACGTGTGCCGCGATTTTGCAAACCTTCAGGTTTGTTGTTTTGTTTTGTTTTTTAAACAGGTGCGGCTCAGCACGAGCGCCAAAGCAGAACATTTCCATCATGCTTTTGTTTCACGTAATCGCCGACTCACGGGGTGACGTTCCCCCTGACATGCTGCTCACGGAAAGGCAAACGAAAGACATGGAGTGTGAAATTGCGCTTCATTTGCATGCAGCTGGATTAAAATGCTACAACGATGCTAGCACCGTACATCCGTGTCATATATCAAAACAACACGTTTTCCGCTGCGGCTCGATGCCGCTGTAACGATCGAAAGGTTGTACGGTGAGGGCCGCTTCTGCTTTTTAGCGTAACGTTGCAGCTCGCACAACAAGGCAGGAACTGGTGCAAACTGAAGATGAGATGTTCTTCCTCCGAGAGATCTGGAAGCGTAATGGAAAAAATACATCCAATATATCTTTTTGCTAGTTTTGCCCCACAACTACGCGCTCTGCCATGCGCTTCGGGTTTGAATAAAGCTTTATAGGATTATAATATGCATTATTTAGGCTCTACGATCATTCAGAAATGCTGATGTTTGGTTTAGGCTTGTAACGTGGCTAGTTTATTATTTATAGCCATTCTTAGCTTCTCATCGGATCTCCAGGGCAGTCATTTGCAACTTTGGATGAGTTCAGGAAAAAGTCATTACTGAAAATGAAGGCAGAATGGGGAGATACTGACCTTCTTCTTCCTGTTGCCATGACTGTTCAAATGGCAACTAAACAGCTTGTGCAATCAGGCGTAATGTGTAATCACTTTAGATGGATGGATAGATAGATGCGTTGATGGATGGGTGTTTGGTTTGTTAAATGGAGTGGGGTGATGGATAGGTGGATGGATGCGTTGATGGATTAGTGTGTGGATTGGTTAGATGCAGGTGGGGGATGGATGGATGGATGGATGGATGGATGGATGGATGGATGGATGGGGTGTGTGGATTGGTTAGATGGAGTGGGGTGGTGGATGGATGGATGGATGGAAGGATGGATGGATGGATGGATGGAAGGATGGATCATTGGATGGGTGAATCGATGGATGAGTTGGTGGATGGATAGAAGAATTAGTTGGATGGATGCATTGATGAATGGTTGGGTGGAATGGTTCAATGGGGTGATTGATGGATGGACGGATGGATGGAAGCATTTATGCATTGATGGATGGATGGATGGAAGGATGGAAGTAAGGAATGGACAAAGAGTTGGGGTAGTAAATGGTTTGATGAACCCAAAGTCTCACAATAAGATTTATATTATTGAAAACCAACGACAACAATTTAAACATTAAAATGAAGTAAAAGCTAATGAACATTTCTTAGGACTTTCTCTAAAAACTTTTAGTGATTAAGAGATCAAAAGTGTTGGAAGGTCTGTAAGGACTGTTCTAAAGCTTAGAGGCAGCAATTGTAACTTGAAAGAAAAAAAAAGAAAGCCTATTGAAGTAACAATGTGAAGTTTGACACACAGATTGAATAAAGAATATGGCTGCATTTCTGAAGGGACTCGTTTTTGTTGGTGACCTTAACTGTCAATTCCAGTACTAAACCTGAAGAAACATCTAAAATACATTGCCTTCTCCATTCGGTTCAATCTTTCTAACTTTTTAAAAGGTAGAATAAAAAAGTTTGCAGACTTGTAGGGTTTATATAACGGTTTCATAGCCTCGATTTAAAGTCCGGATCCAGAGTTTGTCTTAAGTTGAAACCACAAGAGTCCTGATCTGCTCACATTTGCTTTTCTCAAAGCTGTGCTTGAGTTGAGGTCACTTAAACAGGATTTTGCCTGGAGTGAGAAGACATAACGAACTGGTAACTGTTCCTCCGGAGCACCTGGGGACCGGCACAGGATTGGTGTGAGACTGCTGTGATTCAGTCTGTACTATTAAAGTTCAGACTATAGATTAAGTAATCTTATAGATTGACCCAATGACCCTGAATAAAGACTGTTGGGTTTCAACCCACTGGGGCTTGAATAGGGTGATTGCCTTGTGCACCATGCACTGATTGTGGACAAACTAAATAACAATGTCTGCCAGAGACCTGGTTGGTAAGGAATCAGTTTCAGGGGTTAATTAGAGAGTTTTGTTTGGGTTTTTCTGGAGTCAAAACATCTCCTTCTTATCAACACCAGCACCTCAAAAATCCAAAGTCTTCACACTGAGCACCTACAGTCAATAGTGGGTCTTTTTATCCATTAGACTTTATCCCATATATGGTCTTAAGATTAATGACTTAAAATCATATAGAAAGAAAAAAGCAGAAGATTTGTCCAATATGCAAGCCATTCCACTCGAGGGATTCTTCTTTAGGATTTGCTTTATATCTTTATATAAATATATATATTATATATATCATTACAGAAACTAAACAATATACACACCAACCAGGCATAACATTATAACATAACATTGAGTGGTGAAGTGAAGAACACTGATGATCTCTTCATCATGGCTCTGTTAGTCGGTGGATTTATTTATTAGGCAGCAGGTAAACATTTTGTCCTCAAAGTTGATGTTAGAAGCAGGAAAAATGGGCGTAAGGATTTGAGCAGTTTGACAAATTGTGACGTCTAGACGTCTGGGTCAGAGCATCTCCAAAACTGCAGCTCTTGTGGGATGTTTCCGGTCTGCAGTGGTCAGTATCTATCAAAGGTGCTCCAAGGAAGGAACAGTGGTAAACCAGCGACAGCGTCACACAGGGGGGTCAAAAGGCCACTTTGTGACACTTGGATAGGCCTCAATTTGAGCCTTCTGCAAGGACACATTTTTGACAAGAGTGTCACCTCGAGCACTCCTAATCCTTTGATACAGATCTGCCCCACACCCCAGAGAACACATTACTGCTATTTCTCAGATCTTCAGATCCTTAGGTCTTCAGTTCTGCACCACCTCTCAGCCATGCCCCAGGCCAGTTTCTCCTCTTACAGTGCTCTCGCCTTTAATCCTCCCCAAACAGCTTTCTGCAGGTCGATAGATCGTGGAGCCAAATTTGAAGGATGCTAAGCTGCTCAGCTTGAGGCTTGCAAATGCACTGAAACCAGTGTCTGTGCAGCATGTTCCTTTTTAATTCTTCTCTAAATAGATTTTAGGATTGGCAGTGGATTCAGAAGTCGAACAAGATCTTCGAGGGCTACATGTTGTGGGTCCAAGTTGATTCAAAAACATTAATAATGGATTCTCTCATTAATTCCTCCGGTCTACCAATCAGTTGAATTGGTCAAGGACAGGATTTAAGGATTTAAAGCTCTAAAATTCATCACTGTAGAGATCTTTAGGTCTTCAGTTTGTCCAAAGCATCAGCAATGACAAGATTGTGATGATAAATGTTACATATTTCAGGATTTAGCAGGAATCAAAATGGCTGCCACTGAACATGATTCAGTAAACAGTTCAGTAAAGTACAGATACATGAAAAATCTGCTTAAGTACAGGAACGAATTGCATTTACTTCCTTCTTACTTCTTGAACTACTCGGTTAGTTCACATAAAAAGTAACCCAGGACTTCCTGTTTCCATGAATCAGTATGATGCATGTGCCGAGGCTTTGAGGATTTCATCTTCATCCTTCTGTCTCATTTTCCTCTTCATTCAGAGTTGTCTCCGGAGGAGAAGGCCCAGCGGGTTGCGAGGGCCATCCGGAAGCAGGCCGGCGAGGTCCGTGAGCGCTGGGAGAGACTCCTCGGACACGTGGGACGATGGCACGAGCAGGTAGAACGCTCTCTGGAAAAGCTTCAGGACCTGCAGAGCGCCATGGACCAGCTGGATGTGCACCTGAGTCAGCCCGAAGAGGTCAAAGGTAGCTGGCAGCCAGTTGGAGACCTGCTCATAGACTCTCTGCAGGACCACATTGACAAAACCATGGTTAGTGTATATAAAGATACAGACACGTGGCCATAAATATACTTTATCTCGATATGGAATAAATGGTATCATTGAAGGGTTTTGAAAGGCAAGCTATTCTGTCTAGGTCCCAGACATCGTGTAAACGTCCATCTGCTTCTCATTAGTCTCAAGAGGTGGATTTTTAGAACATATGGGGGCAGATTTACTTCGAAAAAGCGCTAATCACTTCTAGCGTCGGTAGATTGACGCGTGCATATGAACACAGTCTAATTAGCATTTGCCAAAGTCTCGTAAACTCTTGTTCCATGTGTGTCTTTTTGCCAGCAAACGTGGAAATATGAATATATTTATTAATAAATAATAATTATGTAATAAATAAATAATGAATAATGAATATAGCGCTCTCTGTGCAGCGTGCAGTCTCGCGTGTAAAAACAGCACCTGGCATCAGTGAGTCGCCTCTAGAGGCCGCCCTCGTAACGACGGCAGAGTGGAAACCGGAAAAACTATTGGTACAGACTTTTGCCGTTAACCAATAGTTCCAGCGATCAATTATCGAAGCCTCGACCTCTATTAATACGTTTTTATAAATTACATTTTATTTTGGAAGGCAATTTGTATTATAAAATACAGATATGATTTAAATAGATACATTTAAAATAAAAATTTCAAAATGTTTCTGGCATTGTTCAGAGGGCCGTCCCAAATATGGAGTGATGTAGCATTTAGTAGCTTTTTTTTTTTTTTTATACGTAATAATAGTGTGAGGGGACGAATACATTTCTCGTCTTTATGCGTAGTCACAGTACACATTTTTATAAAGACAGAGGTCATTGGATATTAGGAGTAAAAAATGTATATATTTTAAATAATTTCTCATTCACCGCATGCCTCGGGGAAAATCTCGGCGCTCTGAGAGCCGCGGTGTTGACCCGAGAGCATCGGCGCTGACCCGTTAGCTTCAGCGATCGCTGCTAATAAACATGCTTTCAGACTTCAGCCAACGTTGGATCAAAGGTCGTCCAATTAGGAAGTGCTTCATTTTTTAATAGACGTTTAGGTCGTTCTTAAGCCGCCTGACCTCCGTCACTGGATAACGAGTTTATCGACACTTGATAATCATTTTTGTGTGTGTGTGTGTGTGTGTGTGTGTGTGTGTGTGTGTGTGTGTGTGTGTGTGTGTGTGTGTGTGTGTAGGCGTTCAGGGACGAGGTGTCTCCTCTAAAGCACGAGGTGATGAACGTGAACGTGTTAGCGAGTGAACTCACGCCTCTGGATGTGCAACTTTCCTCCACAACCAGCAGACAACTGGACAACCTGAACACACGCTGGAACTTACTGCAGGTATACACAAACACACACACACACACACACACACACACACACTCTTCTCTCCTCCTGAGTGCTTTCTGACCTTCTTTTTCACCGTCCTTATTTTCCCCATTTCTTGTTTTGTCATCACTTATGCGCCCTTCATCCTCTCCTCCATTCATACATCACTGTTCCAACATAATTCATCACACACACACACACACACACACACACACACACACACACACACACACACACACACACACACATCTCTCTCTCTTTCTCACTGTCTCTCTCCACCTATCCATCATCATCACCTGTCTGGAGGTCGGTGTCTGGCTTAGCACCAGCTGTGAGTGTGAGTGTGAAAGAGTGTGTGTGTGTGTGTGTGTGTGTGTGTGTGCGTATTATATGGCTACAATATATTCTATTAAACCGAGAAAGAAACTTACAGATGTTTAATAGAATCAGAATAAATGAACGTGGAGCACCAGTTACCTCAGAAGTACACACACACACACACACACGCACACACACACACACACACACACACGCACACACACAGGAATATACTGTTCATTATTCACTCTCCCCACTTTTTGTTTCTCTGTTTTGCTATCTTTGTATTTGACTCTATCTATCTATCTATCTATCTATCTATCTATCTATCTATCTATCTATCTATCTATCTATCTATCTATCTATCTATCTATCTACTTATTCTTTTTATCCATCTATCTCTATCTATCTATCTATCTATCTATCTATCTATCTATCTATCTATCTATCTATCTATCTATCTATCTATCTATCTATTCTTTTTATCTATTCTTTTTATCTATCTATTCTTTTTATCTATCTGTTTTGTCTTTTCTTTCTCTCTGTTTTTATTTATGGATTAATCTATCTGCTTCTGTCATTCTCTCTCTCTCTCTCTCTCTCTCTTTCTCTCTAGTCTGCCACTGAGGAGAGATTGAAGCTCCTACAGGAAGCTCACAGAGATTTTGGACCTTCATCACAGCACTTTCTCTCCAGTATGTACAGTAACACACACACACACACACACACACACACACACACACACACACACACTTCCTCATCCGCGTGACTCGAAAGCCAAATTAAAGTAATGATTTAATTCCTCCAGTCAGTATAAAGAGCGTAAAACTCTTTTTTCTTTTGGACAAAAATCATTGAAATAAAAACTCTTGTCTCCTTGTATGAACAAAAATGTTCTTTCGGACATTTAATTGCCGCCCTTCAGTTGGATTCATTTGCACACGACACACTCCAGACTGCGTGACCAGACCCAAAGCCTTTATTAAATCAGGACTCGGGTGTGTGAGACGTCCTCGATGACAAAATTGGAATCTGTTCGGTCGAAACAAATTGACTCGACAGATGAAAACCGAAAAGGCTGAGAGCTCAAATACGGTAATCTCGTTTCCGAAACCGAATTGACGCAAATGTGCAATTTGGTATCAGCCATCGAGGTTTCAGAAGTGCATTCAGATCGTATCCGCAAAAACGTTTTATTTCACCGATTTGTTCATTTACTGCGAAATCTTTATGGGAAGTCGCGCCCTATCCTTCTCTCCCTCCACTTCTCTCTCAGCACATACAAACTCCATTAGCGAGGCTTTGACAATGAATAATTCAGAGGTTAATTAATCCAGCCCCTTCATGTCTCCTCCAATTCCATCCGTCCCCTCGTCCCGGAGCGATCTCATTCCGTAAATGGTCCCGGAGTTAGCGATGCTACTCACACGCTGCGGAAAAAAGAAAAGCACACACGGGGAAATTCCTCCTGACGTCGGATCGTAGGTGTTCAGCAATCCAGTGTCATTAACGGTGTGCAAGAAGAAGGACGTCTACACACACACACACACACACACACACACACACACACACACACACACACACACGCTTCACTGCTCGGGTGTAATCACTCTGTGGAGATGTTAGTTATTGTGGTATCACGTAGACTTTTTTGAGGCTGAGTAATGAAGTGCCGTGATTAAAACGTCCGTGATTGAAGCGTCTCTCTGCATTTAGCTTTGGCGCAGCACTCGCAGGAGTAACACCGGGACGAGAGGATGGAGAGGTGGAAGCTGAGCTTCTCGCATGCCGAGTTAAAACCCTGTTAGAGTTAAGGTTATGTTCTGCACCACTGATGGAGATTTATATCCATAACTGTAGATTTATACCATAAATCTTGGACTCCTGACCTTCTTCAAACCTGGTCCCACAAATCTGGAAGCGTCCCTGCACGCTGCATCATCAACTCCAAATGTACCAACTCCAATGTACCAAACTCAGTTCCAAAAGAGAGCTCCATGGATATGTAGTTGTTGGTGAGAAGGTTGAAATGAGCTCACAGAGTGTCCTTCACAGAATCCTGGCCTCCTCAAGGAAATATGAGTTTGATGGTGCTCCATTTATTAGTTGGGCCTCTTTACCAAACTTGGTCCCACAAATTTAGAAGCACAGAATGTTCCAGAACATCCTTGTTTTCCCAAGAACTAGAATGAACTAACAAACACTGTTCCAGCGCTCAATGGAGATGTAGTTGTTGGTGAGTAAGTTGTCCTCCAGAGAACCCTGAACTCCCTCACACTTCTAAAGCCAAATGAATGGAATGAACTGGATCTAGAGCCTCCTGGATGAGCTCTAATCCACACAGGCAAACCACCCCCCTCTGTGCCAGAGATGCCTGATTGTGATCTCCATAGATCTCTATTTATTGCTTATCAATTCCAGAAACATATCTTGTAGCCACAGGTATTGATCTGTTATATTTATGGACCACCAACTTTGTGACAGTTTGCTCTTGCTAATGGCCAGAAAGTTAAACCTGAGCAAGAGAAAGAAAGAAAGAAAAAAACAGATGTGCGCTCATGGGAAAGTCTTTGTATAGAAAGTTCACTCAGCCTTGCTGGTCAAACCTAGCAGCAATTAAAAGTTAGCATCGGCGCCTGAGGCACGTCGCTGATTCCCGGAGGCGGATCCGTAGCAGTGCTGGTGTCGGCGTGTAAAGCAGGTCAGCTGCACCGCTGAATCTGCACATCGTTAGCGGAGACTCTGATCTCCTGTGCTGTTTGTGTGTCGGACTAAAAAGTAACAAAAGTTGTTAATGAACAGATTAATGGGCCGAGATTCACTAATGGAGCGCCTTTCGAGGTTATATTAATCAACACCAATGTAAAAGTCGTGTTAATGAGTATCCTGTGTGTGTGTGTGTGTGTGTGTGTGTGTGTGTGTGTGTGTGTGTGTGTGTGTGTGTGTTTCCTCAGCTTCAGTCCAGATGCCCTGGCAGAGAGCGGTATCCCAGAATAAAGTGCCCTACTACATCAAGTAAGTGTCATTGACTTACACTGACACACACATACACACACACACACACACACACACACACACACACACACACACATAAATGTGTGTCGGTTCATAACTCGGATGTTGAGCTCTATTAGCCGAGTTTATGAACATGATCAAAGTCCTCCAGCTGTATTCTGTTTTAAATCTTTATGTAGTCCAGACACGTCCAGATTGTATCTCACAACTGTCTCCACAAGAACACTCCAAAATCCAGAGAAACATCTTCCCAGAACAATGGAGGTTCTCGGAATAGCAAACGGGGACAAAATGTGAAATTTGATGTTCAAAAAGCATGTACGAGGAGGTATCAAAAAGTTTCGAGACTAGCACATGGTAGCGCATCCCCCGATGTACGCAGGGCGATGTCTTTTGTCACATTGGATTATGAAGGTTGGTGCTCCCTGTGACTGTGCGTGCAGCCTCGTGCTGTCCACGAGGCTCCTTGGGGAATCAAAAAGCTTCTATGGCATGGATGTGAAAAAACCTGTTCTTTCGTTTGAAAAGTGTATTTTCGCTTTTTACCTGCGTCAGCGCCGGATTTTACTCTCCAGGATCACGGGGATTCAGAACAATGGAGAAGGTAGAAAGAGAAGAATAGATGGATGGATAGACAGGAGACAGACAGACAGACAGACATATAGACTGGGAGATGTGTCTTCCTCTGGACACCTGGGCTTTGTGTGATTCTGTGTGGGGGGATTTTTGGCCACTTGGCTTGGCACATGAAGAGAGACAGGAGGAGATAAAAGCGAGCAGAAAAGAAGTCAACACCAGCTGTGTGTGTGTGTGTGTTTGTGTCTGTGTGTTTGTGTCTGAGTGATGAGTCGTACATCGGCCAAATCAGCATTTCTCTGCGGACCTGGCTGACAGTAGCCATATGGTCAGTCACTTAGACATCAATAAATGCATGCGCCACACTCAGCACGCGTTCAGCACTTTAACTGCTTCATGATGTTCAGGGATAATTTCAGAATCACACACACACACACGAATAGCAAATGGTCTCAACTGCTTACATCAATAACCAATAATTTAATATAGGATGAAAAGATTGGGTCTGAAAACTTCCCTTGATGCCTCATCAATTTGCGGGTTTGTCTCGAAACCTTCCGGTTTTTTTTGCCCTCAAATAGAAAAGCTTGGCCATCATATATATACATGAGTTTCATTTCGAGAGTAGTTTTGTAACAGGCCAACAGATGGCAGCACAAGGCTGAACGCACAGTCACGGGGAGCACCGACCTTCATAAGTCAGTGTGCCAAATGACGTTGACAGTAAAAAAGACAGTGTGACAAAACTTCAGATATTGCGTCTTCGAAAGTTCACAGCTGATGTTAGCTAGATGCTAGCATAGCACAGAATTTTTTTCTACAAAGCATTTAATGGAAACAAAGGTTTTCCAGAATTTTCCAAGCAACATGCAGAGACAGAGAGCTCTTCTCTTTTGGAAGTTCTGCTTGGAGAAACGTGATGAGTGTAAACCGGAAGCCACAGAAAGGATAAAGTTTTAGAGTTGTTCTTTACTGAAAGTGATTCGCTCTGTTCAGGCCTTATAAACCCACATCACTCGTTTACGGTGTTTTTTTTTATTTGAGGCTGTGTGGAGAAAGGTAGAGAACGGAGATCTGATTCCATCCACAGCCCTTGTATTGCTTCAGCTGACATTTGACCTTAGAGCATTTGTTAAATTGCTTTTTGCTAACACAGAGAAATTCCTTTTTCATTTATTTTTGTGTGTGTTGTACATTCGCAGATAAAAATAGTAGCACACTGTGACTGATTGCAGATCTACAGAGGAAATCTAGCTTATCTGGCCAAAGTTTTTTTTTTTGCACCATATAGCCAACCGCTAGGACATCCAGCTAGCAATAATGCGCTTTCAGTGCTCTCTAATGGGTATCTACTTTACGAACGGAAAGGATCGGCTAAACAGGACATAGCAGTGCTGCTAGTTTGTTTGTGCTATTACGCGCAATTACAGCGCAGATCAAAGACTCAGATCAGCCGCGGCTTTCAGACACAACACCCCCTGCAGGCGTCGTTTCTAATCTCCAAACTACACCGTCTCCGCATCTGCAAAGCAAGACAGCAAATATCAAGAAAATCAGGAGCTGCAGGAGTGAAGCTCGGCGCTCCTGACCTCAGGCACGTTCACGTTCACGTTTAACGTTCACGCCAAAGTGAAACACAAACACTGGACACAGTAAAGCTTCGGTACAATGCCATCCATCCCTCTCATCACAATCACACGCTCGTGGCACATTTGTGCGTCGTGCATGTAATCATCAGAGAAGCGTTTGAACATTTTATAAATCCTTCTGAATAATCCTCTCAGAAATCCCGTCAGATAATCTGCTTTTAGCTAACTCTAGTATTAACACTGACAAGTATGAACATCAGAGGAAATCACACGAAACCTTTCTTGGAAAAGGATTAGCTGGCTGGTGTCAGAAGTTAAGATTATACAGTAAACATTATCTCCGATATTCTGATTTTAGCTCACTAATTAGCATGAATATTACCTAAAAATTCTGTCAGAAATCCTGTCAGGTTAGCAGATTTTGATCTAATTGACTAGTGTTATTCATGACAATTATTCATATAAAAATGAAATCGTGTTAGCTTCCCTCCTGTGATTTGACTGACAATGAAACTATCTGAATATCACTTAAAAATCCTGTCAGGTTAGCTCATTCCTGCTAGCTGAATAGTGTTATCTCTGATTATTATTACATGATGCATTTGACTTAAAAACCCTGTCAGAAATCCTGTCTGAATAATGTTTCTCTAAACACACAACTAGAATAAACCATTAATATTAATAATGTTATTAATTAGGACTTACATTCCTGTCAGAAATCCTATTAGCTAACCAACTAGAAATAAACATGAATATTGTTAAAATTATCACTCAAATTCCTGTCTGGAGTCATGCCATGTTACCTCCTGTTATCTAATTAACATAGCATTAACCATGAATAATATTAATATTATTAATTAAGACTGAAATTCCTGTCAGAAATCATGTCACGTTAGTTCCTGTTTGCTAACTAACTAACATACATCAGAAATATTAATATCTATAATTTTGACTTACATTTCTGCTAGAAATCCAGTCAGGTTTAGCTCCTGTTAGCTTACTGACTAGCATTATACATAAATATTGTTAATTTGGATCATTTTCACTCAAATTCCTGTCAGAATCATGTCAGGTTAGCCCCTGTTAGCAAACTAACTAGCATTAAGCAATTAATATTATTATATCTATAATTATGACTCAAAAACCTGTCAGAAGTCATGTCAGGTTAGCCCCTGTTAGCAAACTAACTAGCATTAAATTATTA
>NC_060899.1:15209453-15221953 GCF_014805685.1 Silurus meridionalis
TCAGGACACGCCTTGTCTCGGCCTCCCTGGCGTTGCGATGCGTCGTATTCACGTAGCAGCAGCGGTGCTGAGAGAACGCGCTCGAAAAACAGTTTAGCGACGAGAAATCGATCAAACTATTGGTCATTTTCTAAATAATAAACTAATAATTATATATGAATAAATCGTTTTTTACCAACGCAAATATATATATAAAAAAAAAACTATTTCAAAACATTTCACCGATGCGAATCAGATCCTATTGTTTCCAGTGTCGTGGTTCGTCCTGAACCTTCTCCCTAAATACGTCTATTGCCATATGTAGAGATATAAAAGCCCGTGCGTTCGGGGTGGAAGCTGAATGAATGATCACCGAGTTCTGATTGGCATCCGATTGGCCGTCAGTGCGGCGCTAATAATACACTTTCTGTTAGAGCAGCTGTCGAGTCCCAGACGTCCAGAGAGCGAAGTGATTTTCCTTTTAGTGCCGATTTTTGTTTTAAACGAACTTTGCAACTTCAGTTAAGAGTCTGGTGGGCGGGACAATAGCCGATTTGTGACCTGTCAATCACAGTAACATCGGCCAATCACGGGCCTCTGTGGACATGGGATAGGTGTTTATCATTGACTATCTTTTCTCAGTTGTTGTTTTTTTTTTTTTTTGTTAAAGTGATATGTGTTTCAGTTAGTGGATTGCTCAAAAGTAATGGCTCCTCTTTTTTGCGTATTTGCTTTTTGGTCGTGTGTGTGTGTGTGTGTGTGTGTGTGTAGGGGTCGCAGTGGGAAGATCCGGGTCCTGTCCATGAAGATCGGCCTGCTCTCACTATGTAAGGGTCACCTGGAAGAGAAGTACAAATGTAAGTAGACACCATGTCTCTCCCAAACACACACACACACACACACACACAGTGTTTTCCATCGTTTCGAATCAGAAAGCAAATTAATATCGATCCACATGATTTTGTCCATCCTTCATTTTATGCTGAAAGAGCGCAAATCCTCAGCCTCTGATTTTTTTTATCATTCAGCTCAAGGATTGAGTGATCAAAGTACTTAAAACCTCAGATCCCTCACTTCTTATTGGTCAAATCCCTGATCATTTGTCTCCACATTTTTTTCCATATGTAAACGACCCTCTGAAAACCCTGGAAACGATAAATCCCCGAGCTCGGCCTGACGCTAATTAAATGCCATAATGTCGTCCGAGCTTGTGTGTGTGTGTGTGTGTGTGGGCACACAGTGGTCACGTCTACTGAGAAAGTCAAGTCACCACCATAATATAGCATGAGACAGTTTATTCAGCGGCTTCAGATTAGAGCGTTAAACACACACGATTTTCTTTTTCTTTACAACTCGTCCTCCAGACACTTTTCTTTTTCTTGCTGGTGAAGAGACGCCTGCTTTTTTCTGTAATTATAGTTTTCTTTTTTTTTTTTGCTCTTTTATTATTATATACAAGAAGAGTGTTTTATATATTATTAAGTATAATTGAATGGTAGAAGGTAGAAGGGGGCTAATGTGTGTGTGTGTGTGTGTGTGTGTGTGTGTGTGTGTGTGTGTGTGTGTGTGTGTGTGTGTGTGTGTGTGTGTGTAGGCCTGTTTAACCAGGTGTCCTCGTCGGGAGATACGTGCGATCAGAGGCAGTTGGGGCTCCTGTTACACGATGCCATCCAGATCCCTCGGCAGCTCGGGGAGGTGGCGGCGTTCGGAGGCAGCAACATCGAACCGAGCGTCAGGAGCTGCTTCCAGCATGTATGTAACTAACACACACACACACACACACACACACACACACTTACACACTGTCTAGCCACTACACCATTCATCTGCCACCTTCCGCACTTTTTGTAAACATGAAGCTACTTGTTGATTATTAAAGACTGAGATGATGGAGCTGGGGGGGCGGAGCTAAGAGCGCTGTTTACCGCTGGGTAGTGAGACGGTGTGTGAGAGCGAGACAAGATGTTATGTGAGATTAGCGAAACGATATGTGAGATGAGCAAGGCGATATGAGATTAGTAAAAAGGTATTTGAGATTAACGAGATGTTATGTGAGATCAGAGACAGAGAGATTAGTGAGACAGTAATTGAGATGAGACAGTTGGAGAGATAATCGAGACGGTATATGAGATCAGCGGGACAGTTGGGGAGATTATTGAGACAATATTTGAGATGAGACAGTTGGGGAGATTAGTGAGATGGTATGTGAGATTAGCAAGACAGTTGGAGAGATTATTGAGACAGTATTTGAGATGTGACAGTTGGGCAGATTAGTGAGATGGTATGTGAAATTAGTGAGATGGTATGTGAGATTAGTGAGATGGTATGTGAGATTAGTGAGACTGTATGTGAGACGCGACATTTGGAGAGATTAGCGAGACAGTTGGAGAGATTTGCGAGACTGTATGTGAGATTAGTGGGACGTTTTCAAGATTCGTAAAATAGTATGTGAAATTAGTGAGACTGTATGTGAGATTAGTGAGACGGTATGTGAGATTTAGTGGGACATTGTGTGAGATTAGCCAGACAGTTGGAGAGATTAGCAAAACAATATGTGAGATGAGCAGATTTTTTTGGATTGTGCACTGGAAAACATATTTAAAGGCAGAAAAGGATGGAGTGAGAAAGAGAGAGATAAAGGGAGAGTGATGATCCTGTGATGGAGCGCTCCTGTCTTCTTTCCTCTTGGGCATTCAATAATAATGCACAAATCACACTCTTTTACTTCCTGGATAGCATTTATATCTCTCCCTTATATATATTAGTCTGTCTTTCATACTCTTTGTCTGTTTATCAGTCTCGCTCTCTCTCTCTCTCTCTAGCTCTCTCTCTCTTTCTATCTCTGTCTGTCTGTCCCTCTCTGTCTGCTTACATGTTTTTTATTTCTCTTTTCTCTCACTCTTACACACCATTTTTCTCTTTATTTCTTTCATTCCTTCAGCTGTCTATTTGTCTTATTTTCCCTCTTTTTCTTTCTCTTTACGTCTCACTTGCTGTCTATGTTTTGTCTTTTTTCTCTCTCTCTTTCTCTTTCCGTTTTTGGCTGTTTCAATTTACCACTTGCCTCCCTTCGTGACTTTCTTCCTTTTCTCCCTCTCCTGTTAGAGTGAAATAAAAGATAGACAGAGAGACAGAAAGAGAAGTGTGAGAGGAGATGAAATGTGGGATTTGGGTCTTGCTCTGGGAGCCCGAGCACCTCACCTCAGGGTGAAGTTCATGTAAGCCAAAAGCGAGAAAAGAGATAGATAGATGAGGTTGAGGTGTGGAATGATGGAGTGATTGGACAGGAGATTGGGGGAGAAGTAGTAAACGATGTCAGGCCAGATGACACATGAGTTTGAGAGAGAGAGTGAAAAATTGAGAGAAAGAAAGAAACGTAAGGGGGCCGAGAACTCCTAGAACTCCGGTCAGCACTTCTCACTGTTCTCCCGAAACATAAAACTAGATTTGTGTCTTCTGGAACGAAATGAGGGCACCTGAGACCTGAAGAATCCTCCTTAGAGGACGCAAAAATGGACGATTCGTCTCGAAATTTCTTTTTTCCCCCCAAAGTAAATGTTGTTAAAAGCCACACAAGCAATCAAAGCTCTCAAAGCAGCAATCAGAGAGCAGCAGCACTGAAACTCCAGCCTCGCAGTCTGAGTGCAGGAATTCCGCGGAACTTAAATAAAAGACGTTGTTGTGAGCTTTCACGTCTCTCCGTGTTTTCGGTAAACACGTGTCCTTGTTCTAAAAGCCTCCTCTCTTATTTACGCGGGCAGCTTTGAACAAATCATACGCGCTGGAGGTTGATCGATTTCCAGGCTGAAGGACGTCAGAACACAGAGGCGTCAAGTCGAGCGCTGAGAAGCTCTCAGCGTGGGACGGAGCGCACACTCGCGACGCCTTGGTTTATTGATAAAGTACATTTCCAGTCATGCAGAGTTCAAGCAGCGTGTGTTTTCAGCAGAGTGGCGTTAAATACTGTGGTCTGATTGGTTACAGTGGGAGGAAACTAGTGACTACAATGGGAGGGATTTATGGGTGTAAACAACCATCTGATTGGTTACCATGAGATGGAACTGTGATCTGATTGGTTACCATGAGATGGAACTGTGATCTGATTGGTTACCATGAGATGGAACTGTGGTCTGATTGGTTACCATGAGATGGAACTCTGGTCTGATGTGTTACAGTGGGAGGGAACTGTGATCTGATTGGTTACCATGAGATGGAACTGTGGTCTGATTGGTTATCATAAGATGGAACTGTGATCTGATTGGTTACCATGAGATGGAACTGTGGTCTGATTGGTTACAGTGTGAGGGAACTGTGGTCTGATATGTTACAGTGGGAGGGAACTGTGATCTGATTGGTTACCATGAGATGGAACTGTGATCTGATTGGTTACCATGAGATGGAACTGTGATCTGATTGGTTACCATGAGATGGAACTGTGGTCTGATTGGTTACCATGAGATGGAACTCTGGTCTGATGTGTTACAGTGGGAGGGAACTGTGATCTGATTGGTTACCATGAGATGGAACTGTGGTCTGATGTGTTACAGTGGGAGGAAACTGTGATCTGATTGGTTACCATGAGATGGAACTGTGGTCTGATTGGTTATCATAAGATGGAACTGTGATCTGATTGGTTACCATGAGATGGAACTGTGGTCTGATTGGTTACAGTGTGAGGGAACTGTGGTCTGATATGTTACAGTGGGAGGGAACTGTGATCTGATTGGTTACCATGAGATGGAACTGTGGTCTGATTTGTTACAGTGTGAGGGAACTAGTGGTCACAGTGGGAGAGATTTCTGGGTAAAAGCACTCATCTGGTTGTTTACAGTGTCCTCTTACATCACATCTATGGTCTGATGTGTTACAGTGGGAGGGAACTGTGGTCTGATGTGTTACAGTGGGAGGGAACTGTGGTCTGATTTGATAGTGTGAAACATAACTATAGTCAGAAACTGTCATCTGGTTGGGTAGTTGGCCATGAAAGCAGTCCAATTGGTTCCTGGGATAAATTAAATTTTAACACAAGATTAGATCATAGTCAAGGATTGATGGACCTACAGTCCTACTGGTTTTAGTGGTACATTGAGTGGTAATTGCAGTCCTACAGTGGAATTATGGGAGGGCAAACCCCGCCCATTTTACCTCCAGAGCTATCCAGAAGACACCTCCATAATCGACAATTTTAACTTTCTTTACATTTGTGTCAGTCTCTTACCTTTCTTTTCTTATTATTTTCTCTTTCTCTCTCTCTCTCTCTTTTTCTCTCTCTCATATACACATCCCTCTTCTGTGGTCCTTTTCTATTTTCTCTGCTTGCCCTCTTGTTGTATTTGAGGCCACAGCAGCAGGTCACATTTGTGTAGCTAAGACCAAACACACACCCCAGACCTGCGGGTCCATACGCATACTGTGTGCGTGTGTGTGTAGGTGTGTGTGTGTGTGTGTGTGTGTGTGTGTGTGTGTGTGTGTGTGTCTGACTTTTATCTACTTTCCGCTCATGCTGGCGTTCTGGATCACACTAAATGACCTCACTCCTCCCAGGTTGTTCTTATCGGGCGTCTCCATGGCAATGCTCTCCAGATTCCGGCGCCAAATCTTCATCGCTCGTTTATGCTCGCGTGTTAACGAGGCTGTTAAGATGGACGCTCATGAACTCCGCTCGAGATATTAAAGCCGTCGCTCTACAAAGTCTCCTGAGGCATCCGCTGTCAACGTGTTAATTAGTGTGAGGAATAACTCGTGAGGAAATCGGAGACGTAACAAGTTCACGTTAAACGTACACGTGAAGCTGTAAAGGGAGCGTAATAAAAGGGTGGCATGATGCCACGGGTGGGATTCATCCTTTTTCCATAATCAGCAATTCAGCAAGTGTTGCATGAATGAAAAATTTTATTTAGTTAATTTTTTTTATTTCATCCAATGAATTACTTGGTTCATTAATTAATTGATTGGTCAATTGATTGGATGATTAATTTATTGAAAAATTTATTCGTTTATGAATCACAATTGTTTGTCAATAAATCGATCACATTTATTTTACGGATGTTCCTTTGGAGAAGTTTGATCTGATTCCCTGGTTTCCTCCTCCTCCATCTTAGGTGAACAATAAGGTGGAGCTGGAGCCGAGGCAGTTTATCGACTGGATGAGGTTGGAGCCGCAGTCTATGGTGTGGCTTCCGGTGCTGCACAGAGTGGCGGCGGCTGAAACGGCAAAACATCAGGCCAAGTGTAACATCTGTAAAGAGTGTCCGATCGTAGGCTTCAGGTACACACACACACACACACACACACACACACACACACAGGCACTAGAGACTCCTTCCTCTTACAGAAAAAGTAACAATGCGCTTAATTATGCAGTTTTATTGTTAGGTGTCGATTGTGTGCACTATACAAGTCAGTGTGTATTTGGTTACTATGGAAACAAAACGTACTGTTGAATACGAGTGATCGTGCGATTAAACAAGAATCAGAATCGCAATGATGCTGGTGTGTAAATATCTGATATTTTTAGACGTAGTGTTTTGATTTGGGAGGCGGAGCTTTGAGAAGGAGGTTCCAGCAGACACATGACGGAGCAAATGTCTTCTCGATGCCGACACTGATGGATTACAGAGAACGAGGGACGTCTAGCGTGTGAGACAGAGGCAGCCGGGTTTGAGATTGAGATGGGATGGGGATAATAATCACACAGATTAGACCTCAGGCACAACAGATGTCTTACTGCAGCATGGAACATTAGGATGCAGCTTCATTTTGGATTTACAGTATTAGTGTTTAATCTGGTCATGTGATTTTGTTTTAGTGTTCATTCACTCCATGGATTAAAGTTTGTGTTCTTAGTTTGATGCGTGTTTTTTGAACATTCCACTCCACATTCAGTCCCCATTTGCTGTTATGGTAACCTTCAGTCTTCTGGAAAGATGTTCCACCAGATTTTGGAGTGTGCTTGTGGAGAATTGTGCAGATTCACAAGGGTGTTACTAAAGTCAGGTAGCGTTCGCATTCATCTCGATGGTGTTTAATAGGGTTGGAGCTTTAAAGCAGGAGATCTTCCACTCCAACCCATGGAACGTTGGCTTTGTGCGTAGGAACAGCTTCAGGTCTTGTAGATCAAGTAAAGGGAAAATCCATGAAACATTCATAAACATTCTTTAAAATGTGCCTCCTACTTTGTGGTAACAGTTTGGGAAAATGTTGTTTGGGGAAAAAGTCAGTTGTCCCAATACTTTTGCTCATATAATGTATCTGTTCTGTCTATTTAAAACAGATCAACCTTTCACAATTTTCTGGTGTAGAATCAATAGATTTGTGAATAAATGTAGCTAAAGAGAATCTCTCTCTCTCTCTCTCTCTCTCTCTCTCTCTCTCTCTCATTTATTCATTTACAGATATCGCAGTTTGAAGCACTTTAACTACGACGTTTGTCAGAGTTGCTTTTTCTCCGGACGCACAGCGAAGGGACACAAGCTGAACTACCCCATGGTGGAATACTGCACACCGGTAAGTCTAGCATCTTCTCCTACCCGACCTCCAGGGGCTCCCTGGGGTTCTATCTACGTACAGCTTGACGAGCGTGAGGTCTGAGAGGAGATCTCGCGGCGTTGCTCACGTCGTTAGCGTTGTGCCGTTCTGTAATGTAAGGTCGATTTCCCACGGCTGTGAGGGTGACGGATATCGACTCTCCGTTCGAGTGTAATAGTCTGAATGTCGATTTAAATTCCTGCCTAGCGCTCGCTCCACGAGGCGTGTGGGACACGAGAAATTCAGATATGCTTTCATTCCACGTCTGACCTGACGTAGCTGAAGGCTCAGCGAGGATTGGAATCGGTGTGAGAAATCTTCCCGTTAACAGGTTGTGAAGTGACACAAATCCGATTTCCCGCCATATGCGACATACTCGTGTTTGGACGCAATCTTCAAGCTAGGGCTGTCTGGATCGAGTCCGGCCTCAGGAGATCTTCTGTATTGACTCTATCTTGTCTTGGACTAACTTGCATTTTATTTCCACAAACTATTTAGGGAACTGAGGTGAGTCTTACTAACCAATCAGAATCGAGAACTCAGTGCTTTTGAGTGAGCACTCGACAACCGTAGGAGCCACAGAACAGTTTAATTTCAGCTTTATGAACTCGTTTATTATTTTTACACAAGGAACATCAAGGGTTCACATCCACTGCTGATGAAAGAGACACTTGCGGTCCAAATTCAGATCGATGGGAAAGTGGCCGAGGCGCTCGAGTTCCCGCTGTGGCCTTATAACTGCGCTGCGTTTTCATATTGCCGATATTGCTCTTTCATCTTAGAGATATTGGCTTTTCTATATTAGGTGAGACAGCTGACAGCAGGTTTTTCATCCACTGCTTACATTAGTGTGTAATTGGTGTAGTTCAGGTGGAGGCGTCAGGTTGGGTTAAGGTGTTAGTGGTTTGGGTGGAGGCTGCGGGATTCAGGTGGAGGCGCTGGGGGCGGGTGTGGACGCTAGAGTCTGTTTGGAGGAGCTGGAGTTTTGAGTTGGTGTTTGTGTGGAGGAATTGTAGGTGTTTTGATAAAGAAGTTAGGGTTTGGATAAAGGTAGCAGGTTTTGGGTGGGGAAGCTGGAGATATTGTGTTTCTTATTGTAGTCATATGATCATGGCTTTTGTTTATTACTGCATTAATTTCCATTTTGTCTTTTTTTTTTTGTTGTTCCTTTATTTAATTGTTTTGGCCTTTTGTGTTTATTTTAATAGAATTTCTGTCAACTTGCTGTATTCTATTTTCTTCTTCTTGTTTTGATTTCTTTTAAATGAATTTTTTATCCATATTCTTTTGGGGTTTTTTTTCCCGGTTTCGGTTGGTTGGTTTTTTAACTTTTTTTTTTTTCAGTTCACTCTGTAAAATATTTTTGAATCATATAATTATTATTTGAGATCTGTGCGCTAGTGGATTATTTTTTGCCTTTTGTTTGAATCCCTGTGTTCTCTTGTGTGTAATCTGACGCAGACCACCTCGGGCGAGGACATGCGCGACTTCACCAAAGTCCTGAAAAACAAGTTCCGCTCAAAAAAGTACTTCGCCAAACACCCTCGTCTCGGCTACCTGCCCGTGCAGACCGTCCTGGAGGGGGACAACATGGAGACGTGAGTCCTCACCTTACACACCCCAGACACTTACACCAGCTGGTGTTAAATCATCACGAACAGAGAGGTCCCACTTAGGTCACAGTCCCTGTCAGGTCCCCGTAAACCCTTAACCTGTAAATGTGTGAGGAACAAAAAACTCTGCGTTGTGCAGCGATAATCAGCGATGCCTCCAAGTGATGAAGCTAAAATAGAGAAGTAGAGTTTTCCTATAACAGCATGTCCTGGAGTGTTTTATTTGTTTTATTTATCACGTGAGATTTAAAAAATGACGTATACTTCGAGCAGTTTATAAACAGAGCACACTGGGGTTTACCCTGTAGACAAGGTGTTTATAGCTGTAATTACCATCAGACTTCAACACTCGGCTGATTTATTCATCCACACGCCGTATTCGAAAAACACCGGCCTTCATTCAGGATGAAAACAAACATGTCTTTACATCTTCGCTTCTCCGTCTAGACACGCGAACGATCGTCTTAGCGATAACGCGTATGTATGAGCGTGTGTTTGTGTAGGATTTATACCTGCTGTCAGGACAGTGTATAACTCAGCGTAATGGTGGTTACGATGGGCCTGATTAGTCTCTTCCGTAAGGCTGCCTCTCCTCACCTTATGATTAACGGCTTTTCGTCGCCTCCCTGCCGATTATTTACACGTCTCGCACGTCGCGGCTGGTTTTTTAGTAATTCGTTTTTCACTCGCCGTCTTTTTTCTTGTGTTTGTTCTCCCGTTATCTGTTATCCTCAGCATGATGCAGTATGGGGGATCGGTGTTGGAAAGACGTCATTCGTATGAAGGTCATGTTCCAAATTTGTGGAAAATAAAGGAAGTTTCCATCATTTTTCACCAGAACTCGCCTCTGAGTACCATGATGCTGTTTGTAACTCTTACCAAGACTGGGCAAAATCTTTTTGTTTATTATTATCCGTTTATTATTTCTCAAAAGTCATGGGTAACCTTTTTTGTATTTATATCCCCTAATTAAATTAAACTAAATAAAAACTAAAAACTAAAACATCTTTTTATTTCACCTTGTGTGAAGTTACGACAGAAAACATGCAGATGAAATTCTTCACTGCTTAACATGGAGGCTTCTAATCAGCAATTGAAACGAAAATTGAAACGTAGAACGGATTGGGAATCGAATCAGTAAACAAATCGGAAAATTTGATCAGAAATTTCAACATAAATGGAACCTGGAATCAAATCGAGATCTCAACCAAAATCTGTTTCGGTGTCTGTTTCAAGCTCCTGACTGACTTTTACCATCGTAATCAGTTAAACAAATCAGACAAGAAAAAAAAGGCATATTTTGTGGAGTTTTTGGGGGTTATTCCTGTGTTTGGAATCAAAGCCGGGGTATAAAATATGTACAGCGTTGCTCCTAATGCAGAGAGAAATGTCAGCATCGCTCAGGCGCCCCGCTGTAAATACACCAGCACTATGTGTTTTACAGTGACAAATAACAGACAGATGAGAGGATAACGCTCCCAGAGAGAGAGAGAGAGAGAGAGAGAGAGAGAGAGACGGTGACCTTGCTGATAAGGATTATTTCAGATACAAACTCTGATGTAGTGCGTCACAAAAAAATTAAAAACTGAACACATTTCTCAAATTCTGATTGGTCCACAAATGTATTCAATTTGTCTAACAACAAATCACAGTGTTCGGATTGACAAGCCCGTTCTTATTGTAAATCTTCTGTAAGGAGTCTCCAGTGTCAGCGATATCTGACAGAAAAGCTACTTTTTTGCATTGAGAGAAGGAAAAACAGGGGCTGGTGAGGAAATGTTAGTTACTATAACATAAGGGAAAACATGAATAGTTTTTCTGATGTTGTGGAAAATATGTGATACTTTAAACGTAACTATAATCGGATAAATAGTCATGTGTTGTTAATGTATCAGACAGAATAGTTGACCGATTGTAATATATATATATATATATATATATATATATATATATATATATATATATATATATATATATATATATATATTGATTGTGTGTGTAATAGAACAATACAAGGCAGATACAAAAGCAGATCAGACCTGTGTGTATACCGTATGCGAGCCCTCTGCGTATTTGTCCTGACAGCATCACAAAGCTCAAGCTGGCAGACAATAAAATCTGTCTGCGTCCTTCAGCCGTTCCTACGATGCAAAAACCCCACACACAGTCATGTTTGACATTTTATTTCATCACTGTTGCATCACCGAGTCTGCGCTCGGACACAAGCAGGTCTGCACTGTATCGTCTTACACTGTATTACCGTACCCAATGACGTAATGCGACAGATTTTTTTAATTGTGTCCCGGATTGGGTTCCTCTATAATCTAACACAATTGAGAAGATTTCATTAAATGTAAGATTATTGCTTAGAATTGCTAAATTCTCTGCCTGTGTACCACAGAAACTAATTGTTGATGTGGAAACGGAATGGACTCGTGGATATATTTCTTATATACTTCTATAAAGGCCATAATCTGGCCAAACATAATGACTAATCTACTATATGCTACTTATTTTAACAGAATTTACCGAATTACATTTATGGTATTTGGCCGACTCCCTTTTTTCCAGAGTGACTTACAAAAGTTCGGTGAATCCTCCATCAATACACACATCCTGATACGTGTTTATTTGAATGCAGTGTATCATTCAAAAATTCTTTTGGGGAAACTGCTGAAAGAGCAGTGATGGAGGATGGAGGGATCAGTGGAAGTAGACATTGTTTGAAGACTGCTAGAGACTCAACTGTTCAGACATCAAGTAGAAGTTCCACTACCTAGGTACCAGAGCAGAGAAGAGTTTATGAGCAGGTCTTCTTTATACCCTGTGAGATAGTAGGATCTGCTAAGGAGTGGTGGAGGATGAAGGGGGCAGTGGAGAAATGAGACCGGATGGATCAGTGGAGCAGTGATAAAGGATGAGGGATGAATGGAGCAGTGGTGGAAGATGGCGGGATAAATGGAGCAGTGGTGGAAGATGGAGTGATAAATGGAGCAGTGGTGGAAGATGGAGGGATGAATGAAGTAGTGGTGGAGGATGGAGAGATGAATGGAGCAGTGATGGAAGATGGAGGGATGAATAGGGCAAGGATGTTGGATGGAGAGATGAATGGAGCAGTGGTGGAAGATGGAGGGATGAATGGAGCAGCGATGGAGAATGGAGAGATGAATGGAGTAGTGGTGGAGGATGGAGGGATGAATGGAGCAGTGGTGGAGGATGGAGGAATAAATGGAGTAGTGGTGGTGAATTTGAACTCATGCCCAGTTTAATTTGAGGTACAGGATATAAGATGTAGTGCCACAGACGGCTCTGCAGCGTTTGCTATTTTTTGGACACAGCTGTATAAATTTGGAAAGTGTACCGCATGAACCTTCTCTAACA